>NW_027458030.1:0-179624 GCF_050624435.1 Tenrec ecaudatus | reverse complement strand
CCACCAACCTTGGCTTAATTCATTTTTTAATTGGATAGAAATACTCTAATTATGTTGATGACAAATAAACCAAACATATATATGTGGATACACACATACACACACACACACACACACACACAAATACACACACACAAGACGGATGTTTAGGGGCATCTACCCAGCTCTGTCAGAGAGATTTGTCCCAGATCTGGGCACAGGAGTCAGTCTTCTTGCATTTCAGTGTCTGGCTCTGTACCTGACCTTAAGCCTCATGACCTTGAACAGATTGCTTAACATCTCTGAGTCCTTTTGGCAACACCGTGTATCAGGGCTGAGAAGGGGCACCGAGTAAGCCCTGACACATGGTGGTGGAGGGACTCAGCCAAAATAAAGCATACAAGGGTAATGACAATGGCATTCTCTCCAGTGTGGGCCTCAGAGCAGCCCTGGTTCTAGATAATCCCACAGAAATAATTTTACCAACCTGGGCCTTCAGCCCTCACGCCAAACTTAACACATTTCTAATCCACACAATGTTTACAGCTTTGGGTTCTCATCCCTCTCCTTCTTCCAAGAGACCAAGGAGAATGGAGTGTTTGAGCAATATCCAGGCCACATGACCATCTTTCTCAGTTCTTAACTCACCTTTTCCTCTCTCAAGCACAACTTTAATGTTTCCATGAGTGTCCGTGGCTATGATAAAGAATACGTGTTATGGGAGGTAATCAGGCCCTGCGTCTTCCATAAACCATTGCCAAAGACTCTTTACAGATAGGTAATGGTAGGCCCATATGTTTTACTTACCTATTGCTGCTTAGTGACTTTCAATCCCACTCGGTGTATTATTTGCTCATAATTTTGTAATTTGAGGAAGGTTTGGCTGGGGCAGCACATCTCCACTCCACGTGGCATTGGCCAAACCAGCTCAAGCAGCGAGACCCGGCAAGATGGGTTTGCTTTGGTTCATAGGTCTAGGGCCTGGGTTCTTGCTGTTGCATTGGCTCCCCAATTTCCCTCCATGTGATCGTATCTTGTGCTTGCCTTTAGCTTCCTCACAGCAGGGTGATTTTCAAGATAGATTTTTTTGTCAGGATAGTTGGGCTGTAGGCCCAGTGACAAAATCCCTTAAAGGGATTAAATTGAATGCACAATTTAATACGTGACTGCCAAATATCCCCCAGAGCACACAAGTTGAAACCACAAGACTTCTCCCTAAGAGAGGTTCCTTGTAGCTTTTGATTGTCTTCTAAGTCCCTTTTCCTTTTCCACAATAATGTCTGGGTTGCTTTATCAATCATCTTCTTTCTTTTTATGTAGCACTATCTCTGGCTGTTTAGTCCAAGCCAATGCAGTTCCTTCCCAAAGTTACTGGGTTTCCCTTGCACTGGATTACATGATGCATTCAATTTTATGAAAGCCATGTCCCCACATCTCTTTGAAATGGGTCCTTCTCTGTTTTAGGCTGCAATTCAGCCTGTTTAGGCTGTAGCACAGCCTTCTGGAGACTCTTAGAAAACCTTTTGTGTACATGAGACTGTCTACAAGGCACTGGATTACATTCTTTTGTGATCTTAGTACAGGGCATGAAAGCTATCTTCTTGATCTGATCCAACGCAGAAGCCCTGCTCATGCCATTCCTATTATGGGACATTATTTTTTGGCAAGAAAGACTTGGGGTTGAAAAATAGGTTTTGTTAGGCAGATAGGCAGGAATGAGATGTTCATTGACGCATGCCCAGGAGAACCAAGCATAGAACAAAAGCCTAGGTTTTCCCGCTGGTGGGTACGGATGGGCGTTAAACCTGGATCAGCCCACCTGGGCCAGGTGATTGCAATTCAGCCAATGGGATCGACCTGGGGTCATTCACTATGCCTCCCCCCGGGAATCCTTGAAAAGGCAGGAGCGAGGGGGAGAAAGGAAAAACTGGGGACAGGAACTGGGGAGAGAACTTGAGAAAGAACATGAGACAGGTCTTTATTTTGGAGGAAAACTTAGGAGAGAGATCTTTGCGTGACCTCGAACAGTCTCTGCCAGGCTGCATGGTGGGGAGCAATCCTAGGGGTGGCGCGTAAAACCTGAAACTTCTTTTAACTTTCATTAAACTCACTTGGATCACGAGCCAGGCTTTGGCGTGAATACTTTCTCATGCAGAGCCAAGAACTGAGATGTAACTCTAGCCCAGAGAGAGATCTTACAGTTCATATTTAAGTCCAGCAAGTCCCTGCTCCTTCATAGTTCATATTTTCTGCTAAAAAAGCACACAACTAAACCCCAAACAGAAGTAACTTCTTTAGCTTTTCTTTACCCTTCTGTAGTTTATAATTATTTGTCTGTTGCCTCCATTGTTAATGACGCTGAGAGTTCAGATTCTAGATAAAGTAGAAGAATGTCACTGCCACCCAAAATAGTTGCTCTTAGTGTTAGTTGGTGCCCAATCAATCCCTGCCCATCCACTCACTTGCTGCCATTGAGTCAATTCTGACTCATGGCAGCAGAGTATACTTGCCCTGGTAGGTTTCTGAGACTATACATCTGTACAGTAGAAAGCTTCACCTTTCTCTCTCAGAGCAGCTGGTAGTATTGAACTGCTGACCTTATGGCTAGCAGGACAATATGTTACCAGGGATCCTTTTCAAGACTGTGCCCTTTCAGAAACAGATCACCAGGCCTGCTTTCCTAGGAACCTGTGGGTGGGTTTGAAGCATCAACCTTTTGGTTAATATGCAAGTGCTTAACAAATGGGCTTTATCCTGGTTTGGAAAACCTAAGTCACTGGTCTTTTGCCTAAAGAGTCACTTTCAATGGCCCTGGCTTGTTTCATGGGAAGGGCCAGTTCAGGGGCTCCCGGACAGATGGTGGGGTAGGATTCTTATTTAGTAGGGCCATATTGGGTGGGGCGTCAGGGAAGTGTGTGTGTGCTGTATGCGTGTGTAATCTGCATCTTTAACAAATGCCCCCCCCCCCACTCAAATGAGAAACACTGGCCCCAATTGTCCTCTGCCTCTCTTGTTGCTGCCTTTTTTGGGATTTTTCTGGCTTTTAGCAGCCCTGGAGGCCCCTCCTATCTAGGCAGGAAAATGAGCCAATAAATAAGTTCACACTAAGGTGCTAGAGAGTGATAACAGCTAATCCCTTCCAAGGGCAATTGCTCTCAGAAAGAAAGAAAAAAAAGAGAGAGAGAGAGCTCAGGGGGTTGGGGGGAGCAATTTAACTCCAATGAAGAGTGTCTCCTGGAAGAGTCCTATACTTTGTCGCTGCAATGGGAGTCATATATGAACATGTGTGTGTGTGTGAAACCCCTCGCATCAGTCTCTTCTGCTTTTGTGTAAATTGGACTTTAAACACATTCTCTAGGAAGTGTTTGAATGCCTCTGTTTATGGAAGCTTCTTGACAGAAGGGGGATTTTTGTCTCTTTTGTTCAGTGAGAGAGCCCCAAGGTCTGGCATTTAATAAGTAAGTAGCAAGCTGGTTGAATGAATGAGTGAATGAGTGAGTGAGGTAAAGAAGCCTTCAGCAGCCTTCCAGGTCGAGAATGGCCCCCTCAGAAGCCTGGCTCTTGTCTAAAGTGAGGTACACCTCTCCCCCTTCCCATTTCATGCTTCCCCGTGGTCTGCCTGGGATTGAGCTGAAAAATGATTTTTCATGCATGTCATCCTCATTATATCATTATCCCTCACAGCAAAGCTCTCTGACCACCCTGAAGACCTGTATTTAATGTGAGGAAAGGTGATTTAATGGAGTGGAGAGCGCAGCATAAAACAGACAACCCTTTCAGAATAGCAGAGCAGGCTGTCCCTCCAAGGGGAAAGGGACAAAAATGGAAAAGAAAAGAAAAATGGCGAGGGAGGGGGGGCAACTCTCACTCTCCTAATAGGCTGAAATAAGAAGTCATTTTGTTCAACTTCATCAGAAGAAAAACCTGAAAGGGGCCCCATAACTGACTTACCATGCATTTTACCGTGGAGCTGATTATGCGCTGAGTTGTGGCAGACGGGAGAGTTTATTGACATATGGTCTCCCTTCACACCTTTTGTTACAGCCAGACATCAGGGACTGAGCTGCAGGATATTAAAGGATTTGGAAGCGTTATCAAGGAATGGTACATATTTATCAAAACCAGGGTGATATTACAAAGCTGGGTTGCTGCTACACCTGGGTGTGTTATGTGTTTAAAAATAATGACAATGCATCCTCTTGATGGATTTTGCACCTGGGCGAATACTGAGCAGGTCTGCTGGACCACACTTGGTTGAGAATTCACACCTAACAACCCCTTTGGTCTCAGAAGAAAATTGTGGCTGCTAGCTCACACTTGGAATCCAGGTAGGGCAATGTTAAAGCACTTCACTGTTAACCGAAAGAGCAACACTTGGAATTCACCAGCTATCCCGAGTGAGAAAGATGTGACCATGTGCTGCCACAAAGATTACAGCCTTGGAAACCTTCCGGGAGGTTCTTTCCTGGCCTACAGGGTTGCTCGAGTCAGAATTGACTTGACTTCCATGGCATTGAGCTGTTTTGAGTTTTGAATGGCTGAATTGGAGACTTCAGGATTGCAGGAAGATTTGAGAACAGCCTGAGATATGCAGGCGACCAGCCTTGCTTGCTGCAAGGGAAGAGGAGTTGAAGCACTTGCTGATGAAGTTCAAAGATGATAGTCTTCAGTATGGATTACAACTCGAAGTTAAAAGAACAAGAATCCTCACCACTGAACCAATAAGCAACATGATAAACAGAGAAAAGATTTAAATGATGAAGCACTTCATCTTACTTGGACCCATCCACAACCAACGCTCATAGAAATATCTGTAAAGAAATCACTGGATAAATTGCTTTCAGTGAATTTGCTGCAAAAGGCCTTTTAAACATTTTTTTGAACCAAGATGACTTTGTCACCTTAAAAACTCAGGAGTATCCTATCCCAAGGCATGATTATTTTCATGTGGAAGCTGGAAAATGCATAAGGAAGTCCCACGAGAAGAATTGATGCATTTGAAATATGGTCCTGGTGAGGAATATTGAATACACCAAGGAACTTCTAGGAGAACAAACAAATCTATGTTGAAAGAACTACAGCCAGATTGATTCTTAGAAGCGAGGATGGTGACATTTGGCTTCATGTACTTTGGGTGTTATCAGGAGGGACCAGTCCCTGTACTTGGGCAGCATGCTTGGTCAAGCCAAAAGCAGGACAAACCTCCACAAGATGAGTTGACACAGTGGCTCAAATGTAGGAATGGCTGTGAGAAATGCGCAGGGCAGCGTGTTGTTTTGTTCTGCTGTACATAGAGTGGCCATGAGTTGGAACCAAATTGACAGCACCTGGTTACGCAATGGACTAATGGCAAGATCAACCATTCAAAACCACCAGCCACTCCTCAAGAGAAAGATGAGGCTTTTTTTACTCCTGTAAAGAGTCACAGTGTGAGAAAGTCACAGGGGGAATTCTACCCTGTCATATAGGGTCACTGTGAATCGGCATCGACTCTACGGACGTGAACGGCAACAACAACAACAACAAACGCACTAATGGTGGCTGGGTACATGTGCAGACACCCATCCACTCGCACTGGAGCTAAGTTAGTGGTTTCAGCAGGAAGCTTACCTCGGTGGTTTCCAGAACTCCCCTGGGCTGAACCAATTTACACCAGGTCTTTCAAATATTCCTGGTACCCCGGGCATCTCTCATTTCCCAGAGTTGGTTGCATGACTTAAGGCTTGATGATCATGGGGCCACATGAAGGACGCCTATGTGCTCCAACCACTGCCTTCCTAGAGAGTGCTGTGGACAATTGCCTTCAAGTCAGCCAGCTCCTGACTCATGCGGACTCCATGCGCTACAGAACTCAATGCCCACTGGTCCTGCCCCATTCCTTCAATGGGTTGTAGATTTGACCCCTTGTCAGCTGGGGGGTTTTCAGTGGCTGATGGCTTGAAGGAGTTCACCAGGCCTTTCCTCCTAGTCTGTCTGTAGGCAGAAAACATCGCTAAAATCTGTTCAGCATCATAGCAATATGCCAGCCTCCACTAGCAGTTAGGTGGTAGCTGTAACAGGAGGCGCACTGGCCAAGAATCCAACCCAAATTTCCTGCATGGCTAGTGAGAATTCTGCCATGGAACCACCATTTCCTCTCTCCTGGTTTCTAGTGTTTATGTATATAAGATTTCAGTACCTTCTAACAAGCAGTAAGTAAGACTGCACCACGGGTCACCTCTATTTAGCTCTCCCCCAAATTTTTCCACATGAATTATAAAGTGTGTGACAGTTGTAATATGTTTCTCTCTTTTTTTTTTGTATAAGAAGGAATTTTATATAAAGGGGAAGTGCACATTAAGAAAGCATCCCAACCCAGTGCTGTCCAAGCCCATAAGTCCAACACAAGCCCATATATCTGACACCAATCTACAAAGTCCTCCATCTCACAAAACACACACAATTACGCCGACTGCAGGTGGAAAGCAGAATCACTGAGTGTGTGAGCATCTCATCGCTGGCAGGGGTCCCCATGCAACTGCTCCAGCACCCAGAGCTCCACCAAGGTCGTTCCATGCAGCTTCTCCTCAGGGATGTCTTGCAGGAAGTGAGCCTTGCCAGTTGAAGGAGGGAACTGGCTAAAGCAGCTGCACCCTGGTCTGATCATCAGAGTAGGAGACCTGAGAACTAGAAAGGTGAGGCTCACCTAGCCATTTATCTCTCGGCTCTTCAATTACTCCCATGTGTTCATTGGCCAGGTTGACTCAATAAACTTTAATAACTTCAGTAACCCCTGTACCACCCCATAACCAAGACAGATGGCATCCAGGTAATTCAGTCACGACCGCCACAAGCGTGTGGAAAGCGCAGTGTGTTCCCGTGGTTACTTAGGTTGGTGTATAATCTCCAAGTCTTTCTTCTGAGGGCTTCGGGGTGGGTGTGAACCTCCACCATTTCCTTTGTCATCAAAGTAGCCAATGCCTTGCCCATTCTCCTCTGTCCAACTCTCTACACAGCTTCGCATCATTCACGATTCAGAAGGTCAGTTTCTCTCATCAGACAATTTCCCAACACCTGAAGTCCAGAACCATGAGGCAAATGTGTGTGTGTGTGTGGGGGGGGGGGGCGGTGTTTCAGGAGAGTGGCCGTTCCAACTCACACCAGGAATCCAAAGCATCCATGGGGCCATCTGTGGCCATCAGGTTTACAACATGGGATGTGTTACGAAGCAATTCTCCTCCACCCTGTGGGGTGGCTATGACGGAGAATCAGGTACATAGGAAGCCCTGCAGTTTTCTTTCTGACTCTGGAGATTTATGAGGGTAGCTAGGAGGTTACCAAACAGGAATAATTCCGAAGTTCTTTTGTCTGCAATGCCCCTTCTCTGTCACTCTGGAGAACATGCCTCGCGCTGCTCCTCAGCTTCTGGTCAGTGCGGTCCCTCAGTCTTGCCTGGCTCTTGGGTCCGGGAAGCCTGTTCCTCCCAGTGTCACGGCTGCTCCTCTGCTCTGTCTCATGGTCTTGGTGCCTTGGCCTCCATCACCTCCCTTCAGTCAGGGGTCTCACAGGGGCTCCTGTGAGAGCTCTTCTTTCTTGGCGGTCACGGGTTCTCTCTGTGATTCTGAAATCACTTTCGGAACCCTCACAGAGCCAAGGAGGCTCCACGGGATCTTTAAATCATGTAACTTTAGCCAATTGACCCCATACAGCTCCTACTTTCAGGGACACAGACAGCATTCTTCCCCCTTTGTCTCCTAATTCCGGGTCCGTGCACGTTTTGTTACAATATTTTACCTTTCCTCCAACTGTTCTTTGAACTTTACTGTGCATGCATTCAAGTTGCTTTAGCTTTTTAATTTTATTAAAAGATTACTTTATTGAGGGCGCATACACCTCTGACTTCAATCCACACATCAATTGTGTCACAAATATTTGTACATAGGCTGCCAGCTTTTTCTACACATTTACTTTCTATTGAGCCCTTGAAATCAACTTACCTTTTTCCCCCTCCATCACCCCCACCCACGTGGCCTCTTGATACATGATAAATTCTTATTATTTTCATGTCTCCCCATGACCTTTCTCTCCCTTCCCCCATGTTTTCTGTTGTTCTCTCCCCTGGGGGGAGAAAGAGAGCGTATTAATGTGTTGATCATTCTGATCTGTTTCTGCTCCCTCCCCTCCTCTCCTTCCCCCTCCCCTTTTAGTATCGCTTTTCCATTCCTGTTCCTGGATTCCGTGTGTAGCATTGAAACAAACATGTAGAAGAAAACGTCAGCATCTCTGCTGACATTCATGCTGGTCTCTTCTTCCCCTGCTTCTCTTTTTAATGACCTTTTCCTTTCTTCAAGTACAACAGGGCTTCGAAAGTTATAAGCTAAGTGTCCCATCTCTCTTACCGAGGGACTGGTTCGTTCAAGTAGCTGACACTTTAGTTCCCAGAAGACAACGTATCCAAGTACTACCAGGATCTCTTCTTCTATTTTGTTTCCCTATGCCCGTGGGAGTCTTATGCATGCTGTAAAGATGTTCTGCCACTCTGGAAAGTGTCACCATCCTTGCATCTGAAGTGCACTCTGGCCGTACTTCCAATACAGATCTGTGTCCTTTTAGCAATCAGTGTTACTGCAGTATTCTTTGACAGTCCACGCTTGAAATGCATCAGTTTTGCTTTGGCCTTTATTCAATGTACAACTTTTACAGGCACCTGAGGCACTTAGTAGCCCTAGTAGCAGGATGGTTTTACATTCACCGGCTGCGACGTCGTCGAGGGTCCCGGAGAACCTGACCCACGGGACCGCCAGGCCCGCGCCGAGGCCTGAACACGGCCCCGCTGCCGCCACCGTCGCCCACCGGCCGCGTAAGTTCACTCTATGTTTCTCTTTTTAAAAATTGCTGGGTGAACTTAAAACAGCACAAGGAAGTTTCAGCATAGCAAAATGATGCCCACCTGCTTATTTATCTTAAGAGAAGAAAAGTCGTGAATGCATTCACTCAGGTGAAAATATCATTCATGGAAAGAAGTGCCTAATGGTCACCAGGACCCATGGTTATTCCAGGCGTGGTCATCTGATTCCAATCGATCAGACCTAGCTATAAATCACTTATATGTCTGGGTAATTAAAAGCAAATATAAATTTTCAAAAAAATAACGTTGCATGGGATAGAAAGAGAATACATAACAACATCAGACATAAATGTGCCTCAAGACAAACTCATTGTGCACATCCAGAATACATAATGGCTCTTGCTAAGATGCGTTTCCCACTAGACCCTACCCCAAGCCAGTAAAAGCCAGAAACTCTACAGGAAACTGTGGATTGTACTACTCTGAAATGGGAGCTGTGTCTCTAGACCGAATTTGGGGCTGTTCGTGCTGAGGACTCACCAATACGTGCTGCAGTGACAGTCCAGGTGAGAATAAGGAAATCTGGATGACAGCCAGGATATAGGAGCACTGAGACCTCAAATTGCTTCTAGGCGAGCATGGCCTAATGGGCTTCCATTTCTGCACCTCTGGCAGGAGGAGTTTGTTCTGGAAAGTAATGGTTTCTAAGGAAGTATTTCTTAAACTTTCACATGCATGCACTTACCCAGGTTCCTGGAAATCGGGCTGGGGGGCAGATTCTGATTTTGTGGGTTCAGGGTGGGGTCTAGGATCCAGCAGTTCTAGAGGCCCTGGTACTCTTGGGCTGTTAACCACAAGGAGAGTAGTCCTAAACCACCAGCCACTCCTTGGGAGAAATATGAGGCTGTAGACTCCGGGCAAGAGTGACAGTCTGGGAAACCCACAAGGGCAGTTCTGCCCTGTCCTGTAGGGTCACTATGAGTCAGCATCAACTCGATGGCATTAGCATGGGAGAAGCTAATGCTGATGTTGCTGGTTCCTTGACCTATCATACTTTGAGTGGCAAAGTCCCAAGGGCCTTCCCGGATGTGATGGCTAAAAATAGTAGTGTTCACCCTTGGTCATACTTTGGAATCCCTTAGGAGCTTTCAAGCCTCCCATTGGCCTGGCCCCATCCCAGACCAATGAAGCAAGGCTTAGTGGAAGCAGGATTCGGGTCACGGTCAGTGAGAAAGCCCCCTTGGCAATGCCAACGTACAGCCAGTGCAGAGTCGAACTGGTCGACGACTCCACATGGTTCCATATACTTTGGTGAAGCCAGCTGTTTGGGCAAGGTTTTCAGAGTTACCACCCATGTAGACTTGTTGGTGATAGTGCATTAAATAGAGCACATGCAGTGCATTGCATGAGTGGCCTATGTCATGCAACCACATCAGGGGGATGTTGAGCCAATTTCTCTGGGAAACCAAGGGTGTTGGCTCCATCCTGAACGTTGGCAGGGTAATGGACTGACACAGAGGAAACTCATTCTCTTTGTGGCGGTGCACTAATGGGTTCTTCACAGAAGGCCAAGTCCATGGCTTCAGATGCAGATGCTCACAGGGCTGAGGGAGCAGGTCAAATCCTAAGTCCGAGGTGGGTGTTTGCATATTTACATGCCCTCACTGCCATCAAGTCCATTCCAACTCACAGGCCCATGGGACTGAGTAAAATGGCCCCCGTGGGTTTCTGAGACTGTGATTCTTTAGAGGAGTAGAAAATCTCCTCTTTCTCCAGAGGAGCGGTTGGTCATTCAAACTGCTGACCTTGAGATTAACAGTCCAACTCCTGACCACTCTTGCCGCCGTCAGAATTCTATTTATATACACAAGTATATATATATATATATATATATATATATATGAACTCCACATTTTCAAATCGTTCTTGACACTCATGGCCTTTTTTCCTTTATAGCCATGCCTTTGGTTGAAACACAGATATAAGAGAAATATTTATCTACTTATAGGGGTACAAAAGGAGCTTTGGTGGCATAGTGTTTGCATGTTGGGCTGCTAACACCAAAGTCAGCACTTTGAAACCACCAGCCACTCCGTGGGAAGAAGAGTCTGTCTACTCCTATAAAGAGTTACAGTCTCAGAAACTCACAGGGACAGAACTACTCTGCCTCACAGGGTCACTATGAGTCAGCATCACCTCCCTGGCAGTGAGGTAGATTTTGGTTTCATAGAGATACAAGTCAGTCCTGAGCTGCTAAAGACAAGGTTGGCAGTTTGAACCCACCAGCTGCAGAGAAAGAGGAGGCTTTCTATTCCCATAAGGAGCTACAGTTTCTGAAATACCCACAGGGGAAATTTTAACCTCTCCTGTAGGATCAATATGAGTCAGAATCGACTTATCGGTGGTGAGCAAGTGGAGGGGACCCTAAACATGTTCCGGTGGACCTTAAGAGTTCTACTCATTGTGCATGCTCTGTAAAATGTAAACCAAGATTTTACTTTTGCAAACATTATATTTTCTAAACACATCTAACTGTGAAACTATACTCGCATGCGGGTCTTTGAACCTGGTCAGTGGTCTGGGGAAGTGAAGGGCCCTGACATCCTTTGTTGCTGTTAGTGCTGTCCAATCATTCTGACATCACAGGGACCTTCTTTGCAACACAAGGCAGCACTGCCCGGTCCTTTGCCAGCCTCAGAGGTAGTATGTTGGAGCCCATAGTTTCAGCTACCGTGTCCTCCAGTTCACCAAGGAGTTTCCTCTTTGTGCTGCTTACTAAACCCGTTTCTGAGGAGTCCATTCCAACTCACGGTGACGCCGTGTGGGTCAGCACCACGGGACCCCACAGAGCTTTCAAAGGCTGGTCGTTCAGAAGTCAATCAGCAGGCCTTTCTTCTGAGGGGCCTTGGATTTGAACCGCAAACCTTTTAATCAGCAGTGCTTGAGCGTGCTAACTGTTCACATTACCCGGGGACACCCAACCCTTCTTACCCTCATCGCTCCATAGGTGATCCATCTCCAATCCAAGAGGGCAGAGAAGATAGATAATACAGCCTGTGCTGTGTATGTCAGGTCCAAACTTTTCAGTGTCATGGAACAAATAGCCAAAAACCTTGATGAAATGGCTGGGAAAACTCAGTCCAAATCATTCCAAAGAAATGAGTAGCGGTGCACTCTTGGGAACTTGCGCTGTGACAGCAGCCACCAGGAAGACCCCGGTAGTCCAGAGCCTTGCCACCCCAAATATGGTCACAGACTAGCAACATCAGGAGCTTGTTAGAAGTGCAAATTCTCAAGCCCTACACAAGGTCCACTGAACCAGCGTGTGCAATTTACCAAGACCACCAACGGATCGGGGTACCTGTGAAAACCAAACCAAACCCATACTCACTGCTGTCCAGTCGAGTCAGACTCAGAGCAGCCCTATGGGCCAGGGTAGAGCTACCACTGTGCATTCCCAAGACTGTAATTCTTTAAAGGAGCAGACAGCTTGTTGTTCTCCTTCAGAATGCCTGCTAATTTAGAACTGCTAGTTTGGTGGTTAGCAGCCCACTGCCTAACCGCTAGGCCACCAGGGCTCCTTTTGTGCTTGTGAGAGGTCGAGCAAATACCATTAGCAACTAGAGAAGAACCTGGAAGAAGAAGAGCAGGGTGGGAACTGTGAGTCAATTTGGTCATTAGCACATTTCTGTGTTCACTTATTCTGTTCCTTCCCTTGTGTATTCAGTCAACAATTCTTCTTTGAACATCACCTCTGAGCCAGGATCTGTGATATGCTAATTAAGCTGGTTTAGGAAAGGGGTCTGCCTAAGTGACTCCTGCTTCCTGGCTTTTCCTGCTTCCAGATCCCCTCTCTTTACTTCCTTCCACATTAGAAGCACATCCTTACATGTGCAGCTGATCCCTAGTTCAGGACCGGAAGTTACGTGTTGGCATGCATGCATGCTCATAGCTCGCTCAGTGGGAGTGCAAAAAGTCAATTCCTTCAAGAGCCTAGCACAGTCTGTAAGGTTGGGATGGTGTTAAAAGTGGTGGGGTTGGTGTTAGTTCCCGTTGAGCCCATTCTGCACAGGATGCCTTCATGTGACAGAGTAGAAATGTCCCCATTGGGTTTCCTAGTCTGTCATCGTTACCAAAGGAGCCCCGGGGGGTACTTTAAGGGAAGTGTTGGACTGTCAACTGCAAAGTCAGGGGTTCACACCTACCAGCTGCTCCGCAGGAGACAGATGAGGCCCTCTGCTCCCATGAAGATTTACAGCCTCAGAATCCCATGATTGGGTCGCTATGAGCCAGGGTTGGTTCCATGACAGACCCAAAGCCCACTTTCTGTCGAGTTGATTCCAACTCATGGTGATCTTATATACTTGTTGTTGTTGCTGTCGGGTGCCATTGAGTGGTTTCTGACCCAAAGTGACCCTATGCACAACAGAACCAAACACTTCCAGGTCCTGCACCATCATCACATTTGTTCTCTGCCTGAGTTCATTGATGCAGCCACGGTGTCAATCCAGCTCGTTGAGGGCCTTCCTCTTTTGTGCTGCCCCTCCACTTTACCAAGCAGGATGTCCTTCTCCAGGCAATATGTCCAACATATTTGGGAGGCAAAATCTTGCCATATATGCTGTCAAGGGCACTCTGGCCTGACTTCTTCCAAGACAGATTAGGTTGTTCGTTTAGTAGTCCATGGCAGGGTAGAATTTTCCCTATAGGTTTCTGAGATATTATGTCTCTATAGGAAGAGATAGCTTCATCTTTCTCCCACAGTGAAGCTGGTGGGTTAGAACTGTTGACTTTGCATTTAGTAGCCCTGTGAGTAGCCCGCCATGTCACCAGAGGTCCTTTGCGTTTGATGGCAGTGGGGTGGAATGTTTACAATGGCAAGACCTTTTTCTCATGCATTGCTACTGACCGCGGTCTAAAGCCCAAGTGCTTAGCCATTGGGCCACCAGGATTCTTCGTGGTAAGGATGTGTTCCTGCCAAAGTTCATGAACACTACACAGCAGTGGGGTTTGGGAACTGCTAGGTAGTTTAGCTTAGGGACTGAGGCATCCATTACGCATGGTCAGCAGTCTGAGCCTTTGTCCCATGAACGAGTGGTACACTGCGCATGCTCAGAGGCTCAGGTTCCCAGCCAGGAAGGGGAGGTACACCTGGGTGTGTTCTGCACCTGAATTGGTCCAACAAGGCCAGGTGAATTCAGTTCAGCCAATGAGTTCAACCAGGGTCACCAGCACGCCCCACCTCTTGGAGTAATTTAAAAGGCAGGAGCACAGAGCAGACCTCATGACTTTCAGGGAAGCTTCTAAGGAGTTGCACATTTCTGAAGAGCCCTGCAGGTGCCTTTATAAACCTGAAACTTCTTCTAATTCTCATAAAACTCACTTGGATCACAAACTAGGCTTGGAGGTGAATGCTTTCTCGTGTGTAGCCAAGGAGCAAGGTATATCTCTATCCTGAGAGATCTCACAGAACCATTGATTGCCCTGGCATGATTTGGAGTCCTGATGGTGTCATGGCTATGCTTTGTGCAACAGTTTAAAACCACTAGCCACTCCACAAGGGAAAGATGGGGCTTTCTATTCCTATAAAGAGATACATCCTCAGTAACTCACAGGGGAATTCTACCCTGTCCTATAGGGTTGTTATGAGTCAGCATTGACTCAATGGCAGTGAGTGAGTGCCCTGGCAAGAAAGCCTTGGGTATCTACATTGACTCTCAGTTTCTGGTTAGCTTTTCACCACTTCACCCCATGAACTTGAACCGCAGTGGATGAGGGTTGTGAGCTCTGGCTCTGGGGCTGCTTGCTTGAATTTTCACATCATGGCCCTGCCCGTGATGGGACCTTTGACAGTTGGGCAAATGAGCTCAAGCCCGAGTTTCCTTTTCTGCAGCATAGACTGAGGAAGGAGATGTCTTCCTTCTTGTGTGCTAACTGACTTTTACCAGTTAGTATGAATTAGATCTTTCCACGAGGAAGATCAGGGAGAAGGGGGAAGGATGAAGCCACTTGGATAGAGGTGAAGGCAGCGTGAGGGGTCAGAGAGAGATGAAAGGACCACCATGTCACCTTTGACTACTCTTAGTGAGGCTGGCTTGGAGTGCAGGAGACAGGGAGAGTGAGGACACGGGCTAAAGGCAGTGCTCATTCATTACTTCCGGGCAGAGTTCAGCCTTTGGCATGCTTGTTGGATGCTGGCGCTGTGTTCATCCAATGAAACTTCAAAATTCTGTCCTGTCATTAACCCTTTGTCTCCCCTTTGTTCACGATTTAGAACTTCTATTCTCGGGTTCTCTTTAGAGCCCCAGGAAATCAGAAGTCACAAGTCACTTCTGTTTACAGAGAGGCCCCCAGCATGCAAAGGCAGGAGGGTGTGTTAACAGCACACCGGTCCAGTGGCTGGTCACGCCCATGCAGTACATTCTCCATCCCTTAGCTCAACAAAAGGAAAATCACCAAAGAAAAAAATTTTTCTTTTTCATGGATATTTACTTTTTCAGTTCCCTCCCCCACCCATAATCTGTGTGAATTACAGTAGAACACGCACGCACACACACACACACAATTTTCTGCCAGAATGTGTTACTCCAGTACATTCTACCCTCCTCCCTCACTGCCTCCTACCCTTTTTTCTCCTATCTACTTTCTTCCCATGACACCCAATGGACAGGTAGGGGAATTCAAAATAGACCCCAGTCTCAAATGTAGTTTAAAGCTCACTCACGCACTGCTATTGTGCCAGTTCTGACTCATAGTTACAGGATACAACTGTTCTTGTGGATTTCTGAAACAACAATTCTTTGTGGGAGTTGAAAGCTGCCCTTTCTACAGGAATGCAGCAGGTGCGTTTGAACTGCCAACCCTGCAGTTAACAGGTCAATGTGAAGGGATTTTGCCACTTTGCCACCAAGGATCCTAAAGGTAGCATGAGGAGAACATTTATTAAATCTTCCATGGTACACAGGCAAGGGGGAGACCTGAACTACAGTTCTCGGGATTCTTGGTGCCTCGCAGTGGACAGTTCCAGCCGCATCGGATCCAGGCTTCCCAAGATTTGCAGAGCCACCAGCATAGTCTTTGCTCCTCTCCAGGATTCACAATTGCTTCCTGGTTGCTCAGGTATATAGGAGTTTAGTGGTTCTCTAATGCAATCATCCCATTTTGCAAAGAAGATGCTGATGCCCAGACCGGGTAGAAGATTATCTGAGGCCACTGAGAAGGACACCATCACCTCAAGTCCTTCTGACCCCCCACAAGTTTCTGCCAACAGCACTGAGCTCTGGGTTACCTACTCAGTCTTTTGAAGCCTTAGCCAGCTGATGCAGCTGCCAGTTGGATTGATCAGGGTATGTGACCCAGAGCTCCTTAGAACGCGCCCCACCCCCAAATGCAAATTTACTGCCATAGAGTTGACACTGATTCATAATGACACTATAAGGCAGGGTAGAACTTCCCCTGTAGGTTTCTGAGACTAACTTTCAGCCTTTCTCCTGAGAAGTGGCTGGTTGTGTGGTGGTTTAGATCTTGCAGTTAGCAGCCTTTTAGCATGAGAGGTAGGGTCACATTTCTGTTCTGATTATGCTCCATTTTCTGAGATGCCAGTGCCGAGGCTCCCCCTCCCCTGCAGGTAGCAGTGAGATTTTTCTCACTAAACCGCGCTGGATGGGAAACTTGGGGCAAGTAGTGCATCGCAGCCAAGGAAGATCTCATTGACAGTGCAGTACTTGAATAAGGCAGGAAGACACAGGAGTGGCCATCTGGCGGTGGGGAAAGTGTTCCAGGTAGGAGACAGTCAGTGCAAAAGGCCTTGTGATTGGGTTCTCCAAGCTTCTTCCTGGTACAGCAAGGAGACCAATGTGAGTGGGGCATGACACTCTGTGTAATGAGGAAAGATGATCACTGTGTGGGCCTCCTGTATGATTGAGAAGCCAAGGGGAATTTTTAAACCCTAAGCCAGATCAATGCTCAAGGAAGCATCAGTCAAGACATCAAACGACACGTTGTATTGGCTAAATGTGCTACAACAGATCTCTTAAAAAGACTGAAGATCAAGGATGTTACTTTGAGGACACTGCCTGATCTTGTGCCAAATCTCGCCATGGTTGTTAGGTTGGAGTCCATTGTTGCAGCCATGGTGTCAGCCCATCTCCTTGATGATCAGTCTCTTTTCTTGTGGGCCTTCAGTTTTACCGAGCATGATGTCCCTTTCCATGGACTGGTCTTTCCTGATAAAATGTAGTAGCTACCAGATTGGATGTCATGCCTTTAGAACAGTGGTTCTCAACCTTCCTAATGTTGTGACACTTTCATATAGTTCCTCATGTGTGGTGCTCCCCCCAACTATAAAATTATTTTTGTTGCTACTTCATAACTATAATATTGCTACTGTGATGAATCGGATGACCCCCGTGAAAGCATTGTTCGACCCCCCCCCCCAAGGGGGTCGCAACCCACAGGTTGAGAATCACTGCTCTGGAACATTTTCATCATAGAAGAGAGTTCGGTTGCACAGCTCTGAGTTAGAGGGTGAGACGGGTTATTTGACATTCATTTGTTGATGTGTTTGCGAACCCAGTGGAAACACTCGGGTATGAGCATCTTCTTTAGCCATTTTCCTGGATCATTCAAATGCCATCTCTCCTGTGAATGCCTCACTCCATCTTTGGCTTTCCATACTTGCCATATGAAAATGGGATAATATTTCAATACTTAGCATTATATATAACCCAGTATTTGGTAGTCTGCCTCAAACAGATGCGAGTCTCTCTCTTTTTCTACTAATATTTAATTTTGATATGTGAAAACATACAAAGCAAAATCTGTTCCATTTCAACCCTTTCTGGACACAATGTTCAGTGACATTGGTCACACTCTTCATATTGAATTAACATTCTTGTTCTTTCTATTCTAGGTGTTTCCTTTCTTTTTACTTAATCTCTCTGCCACAACCCTCTCACATATATTTTGACTTATCTGTAGCCCATTTAGTTTTGTGCTGATTTTTTAAAGACTGCAATACTCAAGGATGCAATCCTTTAAGAGCTAAATTGTTATTTAGTTTAAAGATGACTTCAGGGGACAGTTTCAATTCAAGGTTTGAAGAGTAACTCAGGGTCATAGTCTCTAGGCCTCTTCCAGTTAAGTAAGTCTAGATAATTAAAGAATTTTAAATTATGTTCCACAAGGTTCTCCCTTTCTATCAGCATCCTTAGGAATCATGGTGCTATGGTGCCTGCTAACCTCAAAGTCAATAGTTGAAACCACCAGCCACTCTGCAGGGGAAAGAAAAGGCTTTCTGTTTCCTTAAAGAATAGCAAGCGAGGAAACCACAGGGGGTGTTCTATACTGAGTCAAAATTGACTCCATGGCAGTGAGTTTATGTTGTTATCGAAAAAAGAACACATTTTAATGGGGGCTCTGACAGATAATATAACAATCCATAAATCAATTAGATCAAGCGAGTTTGTACATATGCTGCCACCATCATTTTCTAAACACTATCATTCTACTTGACCCCTTTGATATCAGCTCCTGTTTTTCCCTCTTTCCTCAACCCTCACACCCTTACTAAATTATATATAAATTAATATCTTTATACACGCCGTCTTCTGTGTCCCTCTACTCATATTTCTGTTATTAGGCCCCTAGGCTGTGTGTGTGTGTGTTCCATTGTTATCAGTTCCCTTTTCCTCCCCTTCCCTACACAGCCACCCTGTGCCCTCATGGTATCTGAGTCAGTTCGAGTTGACTAGAGAAGCACATTCATAAACACTCATGTGTCTTTAAAAAGCTTTATATAGAAGAATAATTGTATATTAAGAAAACATCCCAGCCCAGTCCAGACCATGTCCATAAGTACGAAATTAACCCATATATCCAATAACAGTGTGTAAATTTTTTTCAGACTTATGCAACACATGCAATGACACCAAGTGCTGGAAGATCACAGGGCAGTCGGTGGAATGTCTTATGGACCCAGTGGAGGTGGAAAGTGGCATGGCTCTCCACATGACTCCTCCCCATTCAAGGCTCTGGCTGCCGTCAATGTAGATCCATGTATCTTGTCAGCAGGAATATCAAGTCATGGGTGTCTCTCACCCCCAGGAAAGAATACAGGAGTTGCCAGAATCCTCAAGAGAAGGCCATGCCCACATTGAGACCTCACTGGCTATGGCCTGAGTGACAGCCTGGACTCCACCCCTATGCAAGATGATGGGAGATTAAAAAGGTACCACAGTATCGCTACTCCCATTACTGTTCCTGCGGATTTTATCTGTCCTGGATTCCGTGCGTGGTTGCTGTTTTTTATGATTTTACTTTCAGCATCTATCTGTGGTGTCCCTGATCTGAATGCCCTGATGCAGTATCTGTGAGTCTCCTGTGAGCAGGGACTGTGTTCTCTACATCTGGGTCTTCTTAAAGCTTTGCAAAATGTTGTCATTTGAATAACACTCAATAAATATTTGTTGAAGGAATGGCATTGCAGGTGACAGTCAGTACCTATTCTCCCATCAGTTATATGGTTGGCGGTCTTTTTACCTCTCAGACATATAGCTGAATCATTACAATGTGAGGGTCTGAGCCTGGTTATATTATTGGGACATGTAGTCAAAAGACAAAATATGTTTGCCTAAAGCACCTTTTGAGTATGATGTTTCAATAAAATAAATTGGACAGATCCTGGCAGCAGACATGTTTCAGCCGCTCACAAGGTATGTGGCTTTGGGTAGTGTACCCTAAGCTCTGAATTCAAGGTAAGTAGTTTCAATGGTCAATTGCATGTGAGAGCTGGACAGTGAGTAAGGAAAACTGAAGAAGAATCAATGCATGTGAATGATGTGCAAACAATACCGAAAGTCGTCTGGGCTGTCAGAAGAACAAGCAAATCCCTCTTGGAGAAAGCACGGCCAGAATGCCCCTTAGAAGTGAGGATGGCAAGTCTTCATCTCACATCCATTGGACATGCTATCAGGAGAGACTGGTACTTAAGAAAGGACATAATGCTTGTTAATGTACAGGGGCAGCAAGAGGGAAGAAGACCCTTGATAAGATGGATGTCCACAGTGGGATGTGCTCCTTGAGACTCAAGCTGCGTCCCCAGGAGACGAGCTCTCAACTGTGGAATTAGTGCTTTTGAAAAGGGGCAAATCTTCCAGCAGTTCTCTCTTCAGAGGCCTGGCCGTACGCTCTGCAGACTTGTGGGCACGCTCACTCTGGTGAACCCAAATTCTTGGGAGAGGCTGATCTGTCCCTAGAAAACTGGCCACATGCAAAAGCATAGAGACCAATATCTGCCTCCTGCTGGAAGGATCTGGAAGGAGAAGGGTGGCTGGAGTCCTCTAGGAGGGAAGTTGAGAGCCAGGAGAGGCAGCAAAGCCACAGTTCCAGCAGGTGGTGTCCTAAGGCTAAGGGAGCTTGCCAAGGATCAAGTGAGTCCTGGAGGTGTCTGCAGCCCATCTTGCTGAGGGCCTCCATTTATTTCATATATCTATGGATAATGGGAAGGGCCCCCAAGGCCCGCTGGCTGACCTCATATGATACGCCGTGAACTATCCACCTTGGCATCCTCCAAAGTCTCTGAAAGCTGCAGCCCCTCCCACCCACTGGCAGCCTTCTTGGACAGGATCTCCTCCACACTGCTGCAACCATGGGCTCACACACAAGGACCATTGTGAGGACGGTGCAGGACCAGGTGGTGCTTCAATCTCTTGTGTGTGCTTTTGCTATGAGTCAGGAGCTCACTCAATGGTATCTAACAAGTTATTGTGAGATGACATAAGAGGACTTCGTGGAGGCCCTTCCAAGAGAGGGTTGGAACATAGCATGGTAAGAGGCCTGGTCAGGAATGTGCTCATTGTGCTCATTGTTTCCATCCCCTTCTCCCGGAAGCCAATGCTCTAGGGAGGAAAGGCAGGCCCAGAGACAGGGAAGGGCTAGGGAAGAGGGAGCGATAGGAGAGCAATAGAAAAGACAGGTTACTCTCCCTCATTCCCAGTATAGCTCCTCAAACCTCAGGTAAAGCCTCTGATTCTGAGGCTGAGACTTATAATAGGATCAGACTGAACATTTAATCCCTCAAGCTGCCTGGAAAGTGTGGGAGCTGATTAAGATGGCAAGAGATGAAGAAGGAAGGAATCTACTGGGTACAGATGTGAAAGCACCTGTTAGTGAAGCCTTCTCAGTTTCTTATTGCCTTATCAATGTCATCAGTCCACTTAATGTACTCACTTTCCAAATGCCTATTAACCAATTGTACATACCTTGAGTTCTCTCTAGGAGGCAATATTAATATTCTCATTTCCGAGTTGAGGCCACAGAAGTTTGGACAACTTCTGGTTGTTGTTGTTGCTGGCAGGTGCTCATCAAGTTGGTTCCAACTCATAGCAACCCCTGTGCATACCGGAAGGGAGCATGGCCCCGTCCTGTGTCCCCCTCTCTGAAGGGCACTTGCCTCAAATCTTTAAATTCAAAGCTTCTTGTTTTGTCAAATGAAATCATTTCTTCAGTCAATCTCAGAAATCTTTATGTAAAAACGTTGGAAACGCCTTTCACTCAAGGTCTAGGGAGGCTGAGTAAGGTGGGAGGTGCTCCAGGACAGATGGTGGGAATCACTCCTGCAGGTGGGTGGTAGGTTGGCGAGGCCAGTCTGACTTGCCTCCCTGGTGACTGACCTCAACCAGCAATGGGCAGCTGGACACATGGCATGAAGTGACCTCTGGTCTTCGTGGGGGTGGATGCCAGTAGACCGTCAGGTATTGGAGACCCATGAGAAAATAGGTTACTTTTCTCTTTCTCTCCAAGTTTCTCTGTGATGTCTTTATGCTGCCTGAGCCCACATGCATACTGACAAAGACAGACATGTGCACACACATGGCAAAGTAAATAGAGACGCCCACATTCACAGACGTATTCATCCACGTGCAAATAGGCACATATGTGCACATGCATGCCAAAGCAGACACAGACATCCATGAATGCACATGTATTCGTGAAAGATGATTTTCATGGGGAAAAAGATCCGATCTATCACTGTCAAGTCCACTCCAACTCAAAGCAACTGTAGAACACAGAGGAGAACTGCCCCATTGGGTTTCCAAAGCTGTCATCTTGTCAGACACAGTCAGCCACCACTTTCTCCTGCAGAGCAGCTGGGGTTTTCCAACTGCCGACCTTTCACTTAGCAGCCGAGCACTTGCTGATTTTCATAGGAGTCTGGAAATCAGTTTCATTGCCTGCTAGTCATACCTCCTCTGTGAGTTAGCACAGCCTGGTAAGCTTGGAAGGAGAAAAATCTTCCTTCCCGAGGTAGTTGAGTGGTTTTCCCCTGAGGAAATGGTTCAGAAAAAGATTTCCTTCAAGAAATCAGAACACTCTTGAAGAGAAATTTCCTGCCAAAACATTTGTTTGCTTGACACTGAAACAAGTGAAGCAGCCCCCTTACTTCCCCCTTGGGTCCTCTTTCTCATCATGACTGCTCTGCTCAGCTACAAGGC
The DNA here is from genome assembly GCF_050624435.1 of Tenrec ecaudatus. NCBI lineage: Eukaryota > Metazoa > Chordata > Mammalia > Afrosoricida > Tenrecidae > Tenrec > Tenrec ecaudatus. The sequence goes on along the minus strand of NW_027458030.1, from coordinate 157,325 downwards.
TCCAGGTCCTGGGAGCAAGGGTGCCCTTCTATGTGGAACCTCACAGGGCTCCACTGTGAGTTAGGGAAAGACCTGGAAACTTGAGCATCCTGAAACGAGGCCTGCATAGAAATATCATCTGTCATCAGGATCATAATTTCTCTCATTTTTTGTAAGATCATTGAGCCCTTGGAGCCCTGAGAAGTTCTCTCAGAGGAAGCCATCCTCCTCCCATGAATCCAAGAGGGACTGCTTAAAGATTGTTGTCTTCTACTTACAGGAATACCAGCAACCAATTGCCATTGAGTCAACTCGGACTCATGGAGAGCCCAAGTGTGTTAGAGAAGTCCGAATTTTCCATGGCTGGGGTGGGTTTTTTTCCAGAGGCATATCACCAGGCCCTTCTTGGAAGGCACCTCTGGGTGAACTCAAACCTTTAACCCGTAGTTCGCAGCCTAGCTCATGAACAATACCATCCAAGGACGGTACAGTTACTTGCTAATGGTCACCTGCAGTAGATGAACCGAGGTCAAGTAACTGTCTGAGAAACACCAACCAGAGGAAAGCAGAGTGAACCCCAGGGTTCTTGGGAAGAGGGCCAGAGAGAGAAAAAGGAGAAAACAGCTTTCTCGGGACATCAGAAAGGAAAGGACTCCACTTTGTGGATGCCATAGGACAATCCCAAGCCAAGCATGGGTGAGAAACAGACCCCACCCAAACCCAGCGGGCTGGATTCTGTCGCCAAGTGTTGAACACCAGACATGGATATGACAGAGCCGCTAGTCGTCCGTGGAAAGAAACTGTTTGCCCATTGTCTGGTAGTTTTGTAGCATTTGAACAACCAGGCCTCTGCTGCCTCTTCTGGCCTGAAATATAATTGCAGCCATAACCGCCCAGCGTTTCAATGGGTAGAACTCCCTGGGGAGGGCTAACTACCCAAATCATTTGGGAGATCATTTTAGGATTGTCCAGGAGATCTTTGGCTGTGTCTATAATATGAACGACGGTGTCTTTGTTTTAAAAAAAGAAACTTTTTATTGTAAGGTGGGTTAAGATTTACAGAGAAAATCAGCTTTGCACGTAACAATTTATACATGTTTTGTAATGTGACATTGATGACAATCTCCTGCAATGTAATATCACTCATGCCATTGAAACTCTGCTTCCTGTTTTCATTCACCCTTCTCCCCTAACCTTGCCTGCCTTTTGAATTTGGCCTTGGGCAAATACTGCCTATTTGCTTTTGAATGGTTGATGGTTCTGAGGAATGTGTGCTCCTCAGTGCTATGATTCATTTTGGTGTAGTTGTTCTTATCAGGTGCCATTGAGCCAGTTGCAACTCACATTGACCCTATGCCAAACATTCAGAAACACTACCTAGCCCTGAATAATTCTCCTAATTGTTCCCAAGCTTGAGCCCCTTGTTTCAGTCACTGTCAATCCATCTCCTTAAGGGGCTTCCTCTCTTTCACTGTCCCTCTACTTCACCTGGCATGATGTCCTTCTCCAGGGACTAGTCTCTCTTAATAACATGACCAAAGTATGTGAGAGGAAGTCTCACCATCCTTGCCTTTAAGGAGCCCTCTGACCATACTTCTTCTAAGACAGATCTGTTTGTTCCCTTGGCAGTCCATGTTACTTTGAATATTCTTCACCAGCACCACAATTCAGACATATCAATTCTTCTTCAGCCTTCCTTATTCAATGTCTGACTTTCACATACTTATGAGGCAATTTAAATTACTATGGCTTGGGTAAGGTGCACCTTAGTCCTCAAAGTAACATCCTTGCTTTTTAGCACTCTACAGACGTATTGTGCACCAAATGTATCCATATGGAATGCGTCATTTGATCTCATGATTGCAGCTTCTAAGAGTATTGATTATAGACTTCATCAAGACAAAAATCCGTGACATCTTCAACAAATAACAACAAGTAAAAACAACAACAAACTTCTCCATTTATCATGGTACCTATTGATCAAGTTGTGAGGATGTGTGTCTTCTTGACATTGAGTTGTAATCCATACTGAGGTCTGCAATCTTTTCTCATAAGGTTCACTTTATAAACCTGTCTATTTTTCAGAGGGTTGAATTCAGTTCCAGACCTGAGGGGTGATGAAGGACCATAGTAGTGGGGATCTCACTAGTCTATCTAACCAATAAACCTCATCTTTTATCATTATTATTATTACTATTGGTAGTAGTAGTATGACTTTCAGTTTTCTTACACGTTACTCCACACTCTATCTAGGACCATGTACCATGATCCCTTTCAGAGCAGCTGTTTGTGATAGGCAGGCACCATTTAGTTCTTCTGACCTTAGCATCATAGAGGCTGAGGTATACGCATAGTCCATTACTGATTTGGACTAATTGTTGCCAGGCATCTTGAGCTTCTTCAATGTTATTTGCTCCAGACAGGGTGCAATAGGTTATTGTGCCAGCCTGGCCGATAAACACAAGTAGGATTAATCGAAGGGCAGAGGGATAAATGGCTTCGTGAGCCTCGCCTTGCTTGTTCTGTGCCTCAATTTAAAGGGGTACACTACCTGTGGGATGCCTAGCTTGTGGACTGTGTCGCTGTAAGTTGAGGTCCATTTAATCCCACAGGATTGGAATGTTCGTCTCTGGAGCTGGGGACCGACAGTTGGTGACAGTTGGTGACTTGCCTTGCTGTTTGCTGCCTGGGTATATATAGCCCAGCTCTCTCTACAGAAAGGGACTGGCAACTGGCGGCTCTCAAGCCTTAAAGGACTGCTAGTGTCTCACTGTTTTATAATTTAACTGTTAGTTTCTTGTGTTATCTATCTGTATATAATTTAGTGGTTCATTTCTTGTATTGCATATCTAGCTTTATAAATATATTTATATATAATTACTAGCAATATGGTTTTGTCTCTCTAGAGAACCCTGTCCAACACATAGGGTGAGACCAAGAACCGACTTTTAGTTTGCTACTCACTAGCTTTTGAAGACCCCAGTCACTTCCCTGATGCATACAGAACATTGTCTTTGTGAGCTAGTTTGTACCAATTGATCTTGAGGTCTCTCAGAGCTATGTTCCTGATCCCCGATATTTAGGACACGCTCCCTCAAGGGGTTTTGTTCTAGCTAAGACATTTTCATAACTATGCCTCCTGGATGCACTATTATATTCATGGTCATATTTGTAGTATATGCTAATATGTATATAGAACTATTCTCTGGCAAACCTATATTTATTCATGGGGCTACTCCCATTCTCCTTCCCACAACTGCTCAGATTTTGTGGTTTTTCTATCTATCTATTTATCTCTCTAGCTATCCTTGTATGTTATTGTTATTATTGGAGTATTTATCTCTGTTGCCTTTAATGCTTGTAGTCTACTGAGAAAGGATAGTGTTTTGATATTCCAAATGTTTCCCCATTTTCTGGGTTACATGACACAAACCAATAGAAGAAGAGAAAAGAAAAAAATGTAACCCAAGTAATAACACCAACAATAAAACCAATTTAGTCTTTTGGTTAAGAATTAGTCAGACGTTCCCACTCCTAGGCTAACCCTTGAAAGAAAACGAATGAGATAAAAGACCATAGGGAGGAAGAAAGGAGAGTGGGAGGCAAGGGAATAAAGAAAGAAGGTGGCAGGGTTGTGTGAACAATTAATGTGGACCTTCTTTGATGTGTATTAAAAATAATATTGACTGGTTTTTTCAATACTCACCAAAAATTATTTATATCAATCAAGAAAACCTCACTACCCTGGAATCAATTCTGACATATAGCAACCCTTTGGACAGAGTATAGAACTGCCCCTGTGGGTTTTCAAGTCTGTAAATCTTTACAGGAGTAGAAAATCTCATCTTTCTCTTGTGGAGTTGGGGTGGGGGGAGTTTCGAACTTCTGATCTTGCAGTTAGAAGTCCAACTCATAATCTACCTCACCAACAGGGCTCCTCCTTTCATCATTAATCTAGACTGTTTGACCTTCTTGGCTTACTGGGTTTGGTTTTCTCGCTTTGGAAGACATGGTACCAAAATACACACCATTTCCTAGCCCCCCCCCAAAATCAAAAGTAAGCAAAACAAAACAGGAAAAACTAGCAACCCAATCCAAACCAACTAACCTATTTAGCCATATAGATAAAGGATACTTGTAGCCAACATCTGTGTTGGGGGCAATAGGGATGGATGGGGACTGTGGTTAACAGGCACGTGTCAGCTCATCCACAGGGGACATTCAAATTCTAGCTCCAGACTGTTGTTGCCTTGGGGAAATGCAAGGATTTTAAGGCCTGATTTTCTGTTTGTAACTGAGATGCTGAGAATATAAAATTCGATGTGAAATCGTCAACTTTTCAAATATTGGATCACATTAGTTAAAACCACTTTTCAGGCTGCTCATCATCATACTAGCACATCATTAGGCTAAAATCATATCAAAGACATCTGGTTTGTCCCCTGTGCCCTTTAAGGACAACTGAAACATAAGGACGGGAATGTGACATTCATTCTTCCTCTAGACCCTCACCCTTTGCCTCCATCGGCTGGCGTTCATAGAAGAGACAGACGGTTTTGTTCAACTTCAGCATAATCAGAGTCCTGAGAGTTAAACACAATACATATATAATTTCATACTAGTCGTTTTAATATTAGCCCAAACAAAACCAACAAAAACCCAACCCGTTGCTGTTATGTTGGTTCTGGTTCCCGAGGACCCCCTGGGTGCCAGGGAGAAACTACACATCACAGGATTCTCAAGCCTGTGGGCTTCTAGAAGCAGGCCATTAGTTATTTCTTCTGAGGGGTGCAACTGCCCACCTCTTGATACGATGAGTCCTTAACCATTTCTGCCACCCAGGGTCTCCCAGTCTTCGTATGTGACCCCCAAATTCCTTGACAGGCTACCTATAGGAAGGTAGAGTCTATGCCATTTGCCCTTAAATTGGGATGTTTCATGACCTCTGTGACCAATAGATTATGGAGAAGATGACACTGTGACATCTAGTTTGGGCAACCCCCTTCCCTCCCACAAAGTGCTTCACAGCTTCTGAAAAATCCCTTCAAAGACTTCTTCTTGAGTGCTCACCCTTAGAATGTCCAGCCTCCACGTGCTACCTCTCAGGACACTTCTCAGCACCCGGACACTATGCTGAAAGAAGCCTGAGCCGCCTGGAAAGGCCACGTGGAGACACTCCAACCAACAACCCAGCTAAGCACCCAGCTAACGGCCAGCTTCAGCTGCCAGCCCTCTGAGTGCACGTGTAGGCACTGGAGTCAACAGAGGCCCCTGCCCCAGCTCCCATGTGACTGCCAACTCATGGGAGACTCCAAGCACGACCCAGTGGCGTCCCAGCAACCACACGATGATGGTCCTTGTTTGAAGCCACTGCGTTTGGGGAGGGAGCGTTTCTTGCCCAGCCACAGGGATGAGAACCTGCATCTCAACAACATGCAGGTGGGTGAGGGGGCCGTCTCTCGAGCAAGGCAGCCTCCCTTCTTGTCAACTCCTGGGGATTTTTGTTGTTCTTGCCACTGCTGCCCCAATTCCCCAGGAGCTAGAGGAAGGCAGGCAGCAGGCCTCAGGTGGCCAGGAGGCAGGAGCCTCTGTGGGATGCAGTTACAATGGGAAACATAACCTTAAAGGCAGGAGCCTGACTTTACCTTTGCCTCCTGGAGATTTGGGATGCAGTACACCTGTCAAATCCCATCTTCTGTCCAACCCTGATCATATGTCTGTCTTATGTTTGCACACAGGACGCAGACTTGTGAACACCCAAAGAACAGGGTCTGGTGCCAAGAAACCAGCGCCACAAGGAACTGATGTTTCTCCAGCAATGGGGAGGGGTGGGATGAGAGGAAGAAAGGAGTACAAATCACTGGATGAAAACAAGGTGGGGAAAGGAAGGAGCAAATGGAGAGAGTGAAGGAGGGAGACTGGGAGGCTGAAGGAAAAAGGCAGGGAAGGAAAGGAGAAAGGTGGCGGTGGGGAGAGAGGAGTGAAGAAGAAATGGAGGAGTGTGGGAGGGAAGATGGAAGGTGAAGGCAGGCAGGAAGACGTGAGCAAAGTGAGGGAAGGAAGAAAAGAGAAAGAGAAGGGCAAGAAGAAGAAAGGAAGGTAGGGAAGAGAGGAAGAAAATGAGAAACCTAATGTCAATGGCACCCTCTATGTTTTTATTTCCTGTTTTTCTGAGGTAGCCTCTTCAGCAGAAGCAAATGGGCTGAATCGCCTCAAACTCCACCTAGGTAGTAAGCACGGGTTTCATTTCGCCAGGGCCTGTGAAAATGTTTGAACTGAGCAGCATTAACACGGAGACAGCGATTACCCCCCGTGGCTGTTGCACTCTGATGATACCAAGGCAACGGGAATGGGGGGCTCATTATTTCACCAGGTGACAAAAAAATAGTATTTTGACGTTTAACCCTGAACGTGGGGAAGGGGTGCGTGGGGGAGGAATCAGGGGATCTTTGTGGAGTCTCCTCTTGCCATTGTGATGCCCCTTGGCCTGCCAACAACCTGAGGTCCTCCACGCTGCCAGTGAGGGGCTTGGCTGCAGGCCCTAGCCTAGCATTTTTTATCAGATTTACTGTGACAAGTGATGGGAGAAAAGCAAGATGCTGTTAACAGCGCATCCGTTCAGACCCTGCTATTTAGAAATTTGGATTTATATTTTGTCAGAGAGAAGTAGCACTGATGTTAATCTTTGCACTACCCTTGGAAAAAAATCATTCATAACCTTATAACAATAATCCATGGCATTTGTGGAGCTCTGAGAACCAAGGGATGGTCAGAAGCATTTTTAGACAGATGTCTCATTTCATCTTCAAAGCAACCCAGTGAGGAATAAGAAAAGTTGGCTTATGACTTCCCTTTTGGAAAGTGAATCTTTGGAAGCACAGAGAGGTCCAGGTTTGCCCAAGGTCACATAGTCAATAAGTTAGAGAGCCTGGATTTGAACCTGAGCGGTCTGCTGCCAGAGGTACTTTTTTTGCTCGTGTTTATTAAGGCAACTTGCAGCTCTGGCAAGGATTCAGATAGAATTGAGGATCATTTTTCTAACAATTTATTAGGGGCTCATACAACTCTTATCACAGTTCATACATATACATACATCAATTGTATAAAGCACATCTGTACAGTCTTTGCCCTAATCATTTTTTTCTCCTCTTTTCTTTTTTTACATTTTATTAGGGACTCATACAACTCTTATCACAATCCATACATATTCATACATCAATTGTATAAAGCACATCCATACATTCCCTACCCCAATCATTCTCAAAGCATTTGCTCTCCACTTAAGCCCTTTGCATCAGGTCCTCTTTTTTTCCCCCTCCCTCCCCTTCCCCCCCTCCCTTATGTGCCCTTGGTAATTTATACATCGTTATTTTGTCATATCTTGCCCTATCCGGAGTCTCCCTTCCCTGGTTCTCTGCTGTCCCTCTCCCAGGGAAGAGGTCACATGTGGATCCTTGTAATCAATTCCCCCTTTCCAACCCACTCACCCTCCACTCTCCCAGCATCGCCCCTCACACCCTTGGTCCTGAAGGTATCGTCCACCCTGGATTCCCTGTACCTCCAGCCCTCATATGTACCAGTGTACAGCCTCTGCCCTACCCAGCCCTAACAGTGCTTCTCTCTATCCTTGTGGAGCCCTGGTGATGGGCTGGGCTGCTAAGTAGTAGCTTAAAGAGGCTTTCCCCTCCTGTGAAAAGTTACACTCTCGGGAAACTCACGGGTGCCAGTTCTACCCTGTCCTCCAGGGTTGTTCTGAATCAATGTCAACTCAATGGCAGTGAGTTTGGCTTTTTAATGTCTCTCCCTGTTGTTGTTGTTAGTTTGCCATCCAGTTGGTTCTGGTCCATGGCAAACCTATTCACAGCAGAATGTAACTATAACAGCTCCTCCTCCATCCACCCAAGTGTTCCTATGCTCAGTCCTCTTGTTGTAGTCACTGTGTCAATCCAGCTCTTCAAGGGCCTTCAACCTTTTTTCACAGCCCTTCCATTTTTCTAAGCATGATGCCTCTCCAGGGACTGGTCTCCACTGACAACATGTCCAAAGTCTCACCATCCTTACTTCTAATGGGAATTCTGGCCGTACTTCCAAGACAGATTTTGTTTGTTCTTTTGGCAGTCCATGGTACTGTCAATATTCTTTGCCAGTACCATGGTTCAAATTCATACAGTTTACCTGGGTCTTCTTCACTCAATGGCAAGCTTTTCACATGCAGATGAGGCAAATGAAAATACCATGGTTTGGATCAGGTGTACTTCCTGCTTAAAGTAACATCCTAACTTTTCAACATTCTAAAGAGCTCTTATGCAGCAGATCTACCCAGTGCAATGTATCTTTTCATCTCTTGACTGCTGCTTCCAGGAGCATTGCTTGTGGATCCAGACAAGACAAAATCCTTGACAACTTCAGGTCTTTCTCGATTTATCATCATGTTACCTATTGGTTCAGTTGTGAGGATTTTGGTTTTCTTTGTGTTGAGTTGTATCCCACATTGAAGGCTGCAATCCTTGATCTTCACCAGCAAGTGCTTCAAGTCCCCCATCCTTGTCAGCAAGCCAAACTGTGTCGTCTGCATATAGCAGGTTGTTAATAATATTTCCTCCATATCTGATTCTGTGTTCTTCTTCATATAATTTGGCTTCTCTGATTATTTGCTCACCATACAGATTGAAAAAGTATAATAAGTGGGTGCAACCTGGATGCACACCTTTCTTGATTCTTAAACCATGCAATCTACCCTTGTTCTATTTGTGCTGCTGCTTCTTAAACCATGTACAAGTTTCACATGAGCAAGACAAAGTGTTCTGGAATTCCCTTCTCAAAACTATCCATGTTTTCTTATGATCCACACAGTCAGATAGCTTGGGTGTTAATAAAACATAAGTAAACATCTTTAGGGTATTCACTGCTTTCAGGCAAGATCCATCTGATATCTGATATCCTTTGTTCCACATCCTCTTCTGAATCTGGCTTAAATCTCTGGGAAACCAAACTCACTGCCTTGTAGTTGATGACAACTCATCCTGACCCTATAGTATAGGGTAGAATTAATTGCCCCTGTGAGTTTCTGAGACTGTAACTCATTATGGGAGTAGAAAACCTTGCCTTTCTCCCACGGAGTGACTGGTGGTTTTGAACTGCTGACCTTGGGGTTTGCAATCCAACCTGTAACCGCTGTGCCACGATGGCTCTTGAATGCTGAATATGGTAACTTTCTGTCAATGAATTAATGCAACTGTTGTTGTATTAGCTTCAGTACAATTTGACTCACATGTGATGCCAATGATAGTGTTACATAATTTGACCATTCCGTTGGTCTCCCTTCTTTGGTATGTATACACATATGGATCTCTTCCAGTCTGTTAGCCAAGTAGCTGTATTCCAAATTTCCTGACATAGATGAGTGAGTGCTGCCAGTGCTTTATCAGCTTGTGGAAACATTTCAATAGATATTCCAGCAATTCCTGGCATCTTGTTTTGGGCTAGTGCTTTCCATGCATCTTGAATTTCTTCTTTCCTGACCATTGGTTCTTGCTCATATGTTACCTCCTGAAATGGTTGAATGTTGGTCTATTCTTTTTGATACAGTGACTCCATATTGTTTCCATCTTCCTCAGATGTTTCCTTCATCATTCAATATTTTGCCCATAGAATTTTTTAATATTGCACCTCGAGAATTGACATTTTTCTTCAGTTCTTTCAGTTTAAGATATGCTGAATATGTTCTGTTTTGGTTTTCTAACTCTAGGCCTTTGCATATTTTGTGATAATATTTTACTTTGTATTATCGAGTTGTCCTTTGAAATTTTCTATTTAGCTCTTTACTTCATCATTTCTTCCATTTGCCTTAGCTACTCTCTGATTAAGAGTAAGTTTCAGAGTCTCTTCTGACATGCACTTGTATCTTTTCTTTATTTCCATTTTTTTAAATGACACTGTGCTTTATTCAGAGATGTTCTCAAAATTTGGTGGGTTATTATCAAGGTTGTATATTGACTCTCGTGTACTTGTTTGCATTTTCTTGAACTTCAACTTGAGCTCACATATGAACAATTGCTGATCTGTTCCACAGTCAGTCCCTGGACTGGTTTCAGTTGCTGATATTGAGCTTCTTTTATTGTCTCTTCCCACAGGTGTAGTCAATTTGATTTCCGTGTATTCCATCTGGAGAAGTCCACATTTATGGTCACCTTTTTTGTTGTTGATCAAATGTTTGAAGAAATCATTAATCATTCAAAATTCTAACATACAATCAAGATAAATTGATAATTATTGGTGATTGGAGTGCAAATGTTGGAACCAAAGAGGAAAGAACAGAAGCTGGAAAATATAGTATATGCTATCAGCAATTTATTGGTCTTGCAAACTCTGTCATGAGATCTCCAGCTTGGTTTCTATCACCAAGACCATATTTTTCAACTACTGATCCTTCCTCTTTGTTTTCAACTTTTGCATTCCAATAGCATTTTGATAGCAAGTCTGACAAATTTGGGACTGAATATGGTGGTAGAATTATTCAATTTCTGCATCACCAGCTTTGGGTGGTTGGTGCATAAATTTGAACAATAGTTGTATTGATTGGTTCTCCTTGAAGGGGGCTAGATAGCATCCTATCAAAGATAGCATTGTACATTAAAATAGATCTTAAAATGTCCTTTTGATGATGAATGCAATGTTGTTTCTCTTGATTGTGTCATTTCCAGCAGAGTAAACCATAAGATTTTCTGTTTCAAAATGGTCAATATCAGTCCATTTCAGCTAACTAATGCTTACAATATCAATCTTTATGTATTCCATTTCATTTTTAATGACTTCCAATGTCCCTAGATTCATATTTCATACATCCCAAGTTTCAATTATTAATGACGATTTGAACTGTTTCTCCTCATTTTGAGTTGTGCCCCATCAGCAAATGAAGGTCCTGATGGCTATACTCGATTTGCATCATTATGGTCGACTTGCCTATGAAAAGTCAGCTCTTCCTCTTCCTCAGCCGTATTTTGAGTACTTTCCAAGTTGAAGAGCTCATCTTCTGGCAAACGTTCTGACAATGTTCTTCTGTTGTTCATGGGGGGTCTAGTAACTGACAGTGTTGCTGCTATCCATAGGGTTTTCAATGGCTCATTCTTCCCATGCAGGCAGCCAATTCCTTCTTCATTGTCTGTTCTTTGTCTGGAAGCTCTTTGGGTGACCCTGCTGGTATATGAAATGCCAATCACATAGCTCCCAGTATCTCACAAAACAAAAGTCACCACAGTACCACAAAATGCCAGACAAGTGATGGACCTCTATTCTTAGGGAGGCGTGGCCTGGTGGGAGGAGTGTGCCCTTAGGTGGTTCTGATCCACTTACTGGAACAAATACTGTTAGTTCTTATTTCATAAATGTGAAAGGCATAAAAGAGACCCCCCAAAAATATCCTCCAATTCAGACTTTCTGCCTTTTAAAAGAGGATAACCCACTCTGATTCAAAGTCATTGAGGTGTTTTGTTTTCCCCTCCCTCTGAGGCTACAGAGACTAGACTAATCACAGCTGAGGTGGAGCGACTGAAATGACTTAAAGCACCAGCTAGACTGGCTGTCAGAAGCAGCTACAGTCAACAGCTACAGACTGACAGAGCTGCTCAGCCAAGAGCTGAGGGTTCTCAACTCCCACTTCTACTGATGGGCACAGCCAGTGGCCTCTGGGAGTTGACTGGAACCCAGCAGCCAGCTGTGAGGAGCAAGCTAATTCATCTCAGCCTGGCCCAGGTCATCCAGTCACTGAAGGAGTATCGGGAAAGAGGGAAGAAATTTGGGGTCCCACATTTGGCCACAGACAAAAGTTGTTCTGTGTTTAGACAGTAGTTCTGGGCCTGAGTTTGGGGCAGGTGTGATGAAGGAAAGTCGGCTCCCTCCCTGCATCTGGGAACAGATGGTGGGGCTGCCCTGGAAACAGCAGGCCAGTCAGCTGGAGCAAAAAAGGCTTGGCCTCTAAAGCCCTGGCAGGGCAGACTGAAGCTACCTGGACTGTTTTTTCTTAACCCAATGGCTCCTGCTACCCTCACCACCCCCAACTAGGTAAAAGGGAAGAAAGATGCATTTTCTTTACAGAGGCAACTTTCTAGAAAGGAGACCAGCCCACCAGCTGTGAAAGGTCCCCTTAAACCATTTTACTTTGAGCAGGAGGAAGAAATGTTGAGATTCCCAGAGCCACGTGGAATTGTGGATCCTCTAGTTTAGGTTCCAGTGATGCCAGATCGATTTTTCTAGAGAAAATCAAAATTCCTGTTTTCTGAAAAACCTCCTGATTTTTTCAAAGGCGATTCAATAACATTGGATAGAAGCCAAGTAGGCCAAAGAGCCCTGATGGCACAGTGGGTTATGTGTTGGGCAGCTAACTAGAAGGTCAGTAGTTTGAAACCACCAGTCACACTGGGGGAGCGGGGGGTGGGGGATAGGGTGGGGGGCTGTGCAGAGATGAGACCTTCTAGTCCATATAGAATTTCAGCCTCGGAAACCCACAGGGGCAGTTCCGCTCGGTCTTACAGGGTCACTGTGAGTTGGAGTCTTCTAGATGGCAGTGAATAAGCAGGCCAACCAGAGTCCACACAGGTCCTCATTTGGCCATGGGAGTCCCCAGTCTGTGACCCTCACAGAATCGACCTTTGTGTATCGATGTTAAAAGTGAGATCCAGAGAGGGGAGCGCCTGTCCCCTTGAGGAGCACCGAGTGGACTTTCCAGTCTCCAATCTGTAGCAGACACTCCCAGTGCTCCTTCTCTTCAGTCCCAAATTCCTGATTCCGTGTACTCGCCTCAGTCACCAAGGGCCAGCTCTTAAGGTCCCTTTGCTGGTGCTGGCTGAATGTGCTGAGGAACATATGCCCCTGGGAACAGCCCTGACCAGGCCCCTCACTCCTTGGATGGCAAAACTCTGAGAGGCGTGCGCTATACCTACCCCTGGAGACTTCCTAAGTGATTAAGCAGCAGGTTCCCAGGTTTGTAATTGGATTCACAATCTATTTGTTATCGGTGGCCTTCCCTCCACTGGCTCACAATGCCACATCATTACCTGCATGCTCAGAGTTTCCTAAATAAGTTCATTGCCTTTAAGTCTTTGGCCAGGGTCTGCTTCAGTGAGAACCCAAACTAAGCCCAGGTCTGAATCGTTATGTGTCCTTCCTGCCATCCAGTTGATGCCGACTCATGGCGAATCTATAGGATAGGGTAGAACTGCACCTGTGAGTTTCTCTGACTGGAACTCTTTTTTTTTTTTTTAACATTTTATTAGGGGCTCATACAACTCTTATTACAATCCATACATATACATACATCAATTGTATAAAGCATATCCGTACATTCTTTGCCCTAATCACTCTCAAAGCATTTGCTCTCCACGTAAGCCCTTTGCATCAGGTCCTCTTTTTTTTTTTTACCGTCCCTCCCGCTCCCCACTCCCTCATGAGCCCTTGATAATCCACAGATTGTTATTTTGCCATATCTTGCCCTATCTGCAGTCTCCCTCCCCCCTTCTCTGCCGTCTGTCTCCCAGGGAGGAGGTTACATGTGGATCCTTGTAATCTGTTCCCCGTTTCCAACCCACTCACCCCCTACTCTTCCAATATCGCCCCTCACATTCCTGGTCCTGAAGGTATCATCCACCCTGGATTCCCTGTGCCTCCAGCTCCTATATGTACCAGTGTACAACCTCTGCCCTATCCAGTCCTGCAAGGTAGAATACGGAGCATGGTAGTTGGGGGGAGGAAGCATCCAGGATCAGGGGGAAAGCTGTGTTTTTCATCGGTACTACATCGCACACTGACTGACCCATCTCCTCTCCTAAACCCCTCTGTGAGGGGATCTACAGTGGCCAACAAATGGGCTTCAGGTCTCCACTCTGCACTTCCCCCTTCATTCACTATTATGTGTATATATATATATAATATATACCATATATATATATATATATATATATTGCATTATGCCTTATACCTGGTCCCTTTGGCACCTTGTGATCGCACAGGCTGGTGTGCTTCCTCCATGTGGGCTTTTTTGCTTCTGAGCCAGATGGCTGCTTGTTCACCTTCAAGCCTTTAAGACCCCAGACACTATCTCTTTTGATAGCCGGGCACCATCAGCATTCTTCGCCACATTTGCTTATGCACAAGTTTGTCTTTGGCAATCGTATCATGGAGGTGTGCAGCCAATGCTGTGATTTTTTTGTTCTTTGATGCCTGATAACTGATCCCTTCGGGTCCTCGTGATCGCACAGGCTGGTCTGCTCTTCCATGTGGGCTTTGTTGCTTCTGAGCTAGATGGCCGCTTGTTTATCTTCAAGTATTTAAGATCCCAGACACTATCTCTTTTGATAGCCGGGCACCATCAGCTTTCTTCACCACATTTACTTGTTCACCAGCTTTGGCTTCAGCAGTTGTGTCTGGAGGATGAGCATTGTAGAGTGCCAATTTAATAAAAGAAAGTATTCATGCATTGAGGGAGTGCTTGAGTTAAGGCCCAAGGTCCTGCCGCCACCTTAATATTAAACCTATAAATATAGACACATAGATCTATTTCCCCATCCATATATATATATATATATATATATATATATATATATATATATATTATATATATTTGCATGCACATGTCTTTGTCTAGACCTCTATAAATGCACTTTGACTCCTAGCTCTTTCCTCCATCTCCCTTGACTTTCCTCCTGTCCCACTAACATGCTCCGTCCCCACCCGGGTTACAGCTATACCTCTTCTTTACGTAACCTTACCCTTGATCATTCCCTACCAGGCCTGCCACTTACCCCTCACTACCATATTGAGTCCCATGTTGTTCCCTTGTCCCTGTGTTTGTTAACACCACTTCCTAACCCCCCGCACCTCCCCCTATCCCAAGTGCCCCCGGAACTGTCGGTCCTGTTGTTTTTCCTGCAGATAGTTCATCCAGCCTCTCTTATTTAGACAGACCTGTGGACACACTAACATGCACGAAAACAAGACAGAGGAAAACAAAGCAACAGTATACAACCAGACAACAAAACAACAAAAACAAACCACTGACAAAGAACAAAACAAAACACATCAAGAAAGAAGAGCTTGTAGTTAGTTCAAGGATTATTTGTTGGACCTTAGGAGTGTTTTCCAATCCACTCTGTTGAGGCACCACAACCTGGCCCCAAAGTCCACTTTCAGCATTCCCTGGGGACCTTGCCACTCCATTCCCTTGCTGTTCCACTGCACTCCACCACACTTTGCCTCGGTGTGGTGGAATCAGGTTAGGTGCAATTCGCACACTGTGTCTCCAGTGCTGTCCCCTGTATCACCCTTGGTCACTGAGGGGCATCATGTCTCACAGTGGGGCCAGCCATGTTGTTCTCTTTGTGGACTGGCTGCTCTGAGACTGGAACTCTTTAGGGGAGTAGAAAGCCTCATCTTTCTCCCTTGGAGTGGCTGGGGATTTCAAATTTGCCATTTCAGACATTGCATTTAGCAGCCCAACACATAACCCCTATACCCCACCATAGCTACAGAAAACAATAAAGAAACAAAATCCAACAACACTCATTGCCATTGGGTGCATAACAATCCTATCGAGAGAAAATACTGCGGCCTCCTGGGTTTCCAAGGCTATAACTCTTTGTAAAAATAAAATTGTGTTATGTTTTCAGTGAAAGTTTACATAACCGATTAGATTTTCATTTAACAAATTCTCTACTTGTTTAGTGACATTAGTTAATTTTTCAATAAAAAGGAAAGCAGAAAATTAAAAAAAGAACAAATGAAAAACGTGTTAAGAGTAAAGACAAATGATAAGATGTTAATTTTTAACCTAATCATATCTGCAACAATACACTTTCTGATGTACTGACGGTGAGCAGGGTTTAATCCCATCCCTGGTGAATGGTCCCAGGGGATTTAATGGAGGCTTATTCTCTGTGGAATCTCTGCCAATGCATTTTGAGTTTTTATACTCATCTAAGGCTATAACTCTTTATGGGAGAAGAAAGCCTCATCTTTCTCCAAAGGAGCGACTGGTGAATTCCAACTGCTGACCTTGCAGTTAATAGCCCAACACATAACCCATTATGCCACCAGAAGAGAGATTTGTATCTGGGTGCCTTCCAATGCAAGCACTACAATTATGCAAGGAGGATATTTTTTTCTGTACTGGAGCCAGGTCAAGTCAGAACCAGTGTGTCCATGGTTTGCAGCGAAGTCAGAGGAAGAAGAGGGTAGACTGTCTATAACTTCTCATAGCCCAGGGAAATGCTAGGCCTGGAAGGGGGCATGTGGCTCAACCATATTCAGAAAATCTGCACACTAACCTCCCCGGCTCAAATAATGACCAGCACCATGTCTCTGAATATCACCTGAAAGCAAAATAGTGAAAGCACCATTTCCATTTCATAATACTTTTATGAAAAGTAATGTTCAATTCAGTGATGTGAAGAAGCTGGGAAAATTATCTTTTCATTTCTTTCTTTTTCTTTCCCTCCCTTTCCCCTTCTTCTCCACAGAACTGAGAGGCAGAAGGAATAAAGGCAGCATGGCACCAGCTGGAGGACACCGTGGGGTCAGGGTCACCATTTAACTCATGCTTCTCCAGTTTGGAGGGGCAACTGGATGTCCTCATTTGTGAATTTGCTTATTAATCTTTTTGAGTTAACAAGGTCATGGTAAAAAATGATTGTTGGCGTTTTTGTTAGGAACCTTCTAGTCCAGTCCAACTCATAGTGACTCAATGCATCAGTGCCGAGCTCTCTAGACCAATGGTTCTCAACCTGTGGGACCCTTGCACAGGGTGACTGTAACAAAATTACAGTTATGAAGCAGCAATGAGAATATTTTTATGGTTGTGGAGGTCACCACAACATGAGGAACTGTATGAAAGTGTTGTGGCATTAGGAAGTTTGAGAACCACTGCTCTAGGCTTTTCTATGCTGTAATCTTTACAAGAATGAGTTGCCTGGTTTTTCTTCCAAGAACAGAGCCACTGGTGGGTTCAAACCTTCAACCTTTTGGATAGCAGCTGAGCACTTAACCATTGTGCCTCCAGGGCTCTTTGATAAACTCTATTAGAGGGTCTTAACCATTGCAACCCCATGGATCCTTTTGGCATTTAGGAAAGGCTATGGAACACCTGCCCACTCCCCAGAATAATATTTCCAAATACCTCCAATGAAATACAGAATCACAAAGGCACAAATTGTATTGAAATGCAGTGATAAAAATAAAAGACATTGGATTTGTGGCAAATATACATGTTAATAAATACATTAAATATGATCTGATGGTGGGTCTAATAAACCAAACCCACACCATTGAGTTGATCCTGACTCACTGTGACCCTATATAAAATTCCTCAGGCTAAATCTTGACAGGAGCAGATCATCTCACCTTCCTCTCAGAGAACAACTGGTGCCTTTGAACTGCCAACCTTGAGGTTACCTGCCCAATGGCTCACCCACAGCGTCACCGTGAGTTCTAGATAGTGATGAGCATGAACTGTACTCAATGATGGCTGCAACGACTAGCATGGGGTGTGAAAGCATGTAGAATTTCTCTCAGTGGTAATCGCATGGCTATTCTGAACACAGCTGTGGACATGCTAAACTGCCCTACGAGCTTAGGGGAACTAACTCAACCAGGATTGTCCCTCATCCAATTTGACATTGCTCCCCAGCCTGCTGGGGCTCAGTGGTTCAGTGTTAGGGTCCCTTGTCTAGATACCAGGGCTGGCATGGAGAAAGTCATTCCTCTGCAGCCTTCTAGTGTGTGGGGGAAGATATTAGTGTTAAGCCTTGGCAGGAAATTGGTGGATTTTCCTGGCAGCCACATTCTTAATAACCATTTACTGGATACTTATTATATTCTGAGGGTAAATTGGTGGTTCCGTTGTAGAATTCTCCTTTTCTATGTGGGAGATCTGGGGTTGAGTCCAAGACAATGCAACTCATGTGCATCCAACACTCATTTGTCAGGGGGATGCTTGGTTATTGCTGTGGTACTGAACTGATTTCTGTGTTGCTATGATACTGAAATAGGGAAGCTTGGTTGGGTGCGGCTATGAGACTGAACCTGTTTCTGTGATGTGTCCAGACTAAGATGAGCGATGAAGAAGAGCCTGGTATTCTACTTCTGAAAACCAATTAACGAAAACCCCTGTGAATCACAATCTGATGCACAACCAAAGAGATGGTGCAGGACCAGGGAGAATATTGCCCATGGAGTCACTGGGAGCTGGTTGTCACAGTGAGTTGGACTGGAAGCTGACTCAACAGCAGCTAACAACCATTGTGTTCCAGGCACTCGATTTGCTTTAAAAATCTAGCTCAGCCTTCTGGTACAGGGAAGTGATTAATCATGCCTACTTTATAGCACACCGTGAACCCTGATCAATGTCAGGCCCTGCTTGTGTTTTGTCCCTCCTTTTCCACATTCACATCACTTCCATTCCCCTCTTCAGACTAGTACCCCCTGCTGGGTGCTTGGTGTGTGTGTGTCCTTATAGGCATACAGCCATGTGCACTAGACCATGCTGCTTGGTGAATGGGCTTTCAGCTTCCATGAATGGTACTGCAATATAAATCTCATTCAGTTTCTGACCTTTTCAACTCCTTGCAATGTCATTAAGAGTTATTGCCATGCTGCATATCAATTGCATGTGCTGCTGCGTGCCACTTGGTCATGAGCAATCATCATCTTTCTTTTGTTTCCTTCTTCAGTTGTCTGTTGATTGGCATCCAATTCGGCTCCAACTCTTCTCTACTGCAGGTATCAGCGTGGTGACCATTCTTGTAAAAATGCCCCTAGGGCCATGTGAATTGGATAAATAGCTTGGCCTATATACCCAGGAATTATGCGTTGGGCTGTTAACCCCAAGGTGAGCAGTTCCAACCCACCAGCTATTCCATGGAGCAAAGAGAGGCTGTCTGCTGTCGTAGGAATTTAGTTTTGTAAACCTATAGCAGCAATTCTACTGTGCCTTGTAGGGTTGCTAATGAGGAAGAATCAACTGGGGTTTTGTTTGTTTTTCTACATCCAGGAGAGAGCTTTGATGGGGGAGATATTAAGTGCTTGGCTGCTAACCCAAAGGTCAGTAGTTTGAAGCCGTCTTCCACACACTGTGGGATAAAGGCATGGCTGTCTACTTCCCAATAGAAGCCTTGAAAACATCATGGGACCATTCAGCTTTGTTTGATAGGGTCATGAGGAATGAAAGTCAACTCAGTGACTGCGCTTCTTTGGTTGTACGCCCAGGAGGGGCTCACTAGGTCCTAGGGTCCATTCAATGGGCTTTCACTAAGCTCTGCCAGATTGCTGTGCAGCAAACCTGCATCATTAGCAGTGTTTCTCTGCTTTCCCCGGATCTCCAATGACACTTGGTATGTTTGTCTTTCTAACTGTTGCCCGTTTGATGGTTTTAAAAGGTCAAGCACAATAAACTCATCTATCCCAGGCACTTTATGGTTCTGTAGCAGATTCTTAGGGTTGCCATGCCACATTCCTTTGACCCATCTCTGACACCATCTCACTGCCTTCCAGTCAATACCGACTCATAGCGATCCTGTGGGGCAGTGTACAATTGCCCCCTGCGAGTTTCAAACACTACAACTCTTTATTGGAGTAGAAAACCCCATCTTTCTTCCTTGGAGCTAGTAGCTTTGAACTGCTGGCCTTGAAGTTAGCAAACCAACTTGTAACCACTGCACTTCCAGGGCTCCACCTGATATCAATCATAGCAGTGGCGAACGGCTCTATGTAAGTGCAGGCTCCTGCTGAAATGGTGTCTTATCACAACTGTGCAGCACGCAGCTCTCCATGTCCTTCTGCCTCGAAGCCTTTTCAAAGGCATGGAAAGCCAAACCCAGGAAGGTAGGAGAGGTCACCTTACTAGGAGGAATGCTCAACACCACTACAGGCGAAGAAGAGCCCAGCCTCCTGTTTCTGGTAGACAATTCTAGGACAGAACCCATGTTGCTCAGAAGTCCTGGGGGAATCAAGCCCATGTATCCTACATTAAAAGCCTCAACACCCCGTTCCCATTGTGATTGCTTCTCCTCCTAACTCAGTCTTGCGTCTGCTTTCCTATTCCCACTCCCTGCCATCAGATCTCAAATAGACTCCCTGCACCCAGGCCTGAGGAATAAGCTCGGCATGCAAGGGCACTCAATCCAAGACACACACATTACTCTGAATCTCCAAAACAACCCTGTGGGCTACGTGTGTAACCCCCAGTTCACAGATGAGAAATGGATTGAAAAACAGTGACACACCCAAGATCACACAGGCCAGGGTTCAAGTCTGTGTCTATCAGTTATTCTTTTATTCAAGTATGCCAGAGAAGACTGGGTCTTAACACTTGAGCAATCTTCTTGGAAGAATAAGGCAAACTACAGAAAACACAAAATGAATATCGCTTTTGTTCATTTATCCATTTGCAAAAGACATAATACCTATAGTGCTAAGAATAGTATTCAAAGTATCTATTACTACCCCCTCAAAGCTTACATACTAGTCACCAAACTCAAACAAATACAATGCTATCAAGTTGATTACAACTTATAGCAACCCCATATAGGGCTTCCAAGACTGTAAATCTTTACAGAAGCAGAGAGCTTCACTTTTCTCCCCCTGAGTGACTGGTGCATTTGAACTACTGACCTTGTGGTTAGCAGCCCATTGCTAAATGATTAGTTCCATAATCATTACGCTTACTTAACTCTACATTCTTTTAATTATTTCTCTATCAGTCCAAATTGCATCTGGCTACATGGGAAAAAACAAACCGACTCTAGTGGTCTAATCACAAAAGCTTCATTTTTCTTATATTAACACCAAAAATACCAAACCAGTTGCCACTGAATTGATTCTGATTTACAGTTACCCCATATGATTCAGGGTAGAACTGTGCCCCATGAGGTTTTCAAGGGCTGAATTTTTAAATGTAGATTGCCAGGTTTTTCTTCCAAGGCATCTTTGTCTTAGCAGTGAATTGTGTTAACCCTTTGCACCACACAGGGGTTTGTCTTATACAATAGTAAGTCTTGAAATAGGTAGCCTAGGTCTGGCGTATTTGCTCAGGGACTCATCTTGGATATAGGAGAATGCATCCTTTTTGGTCTGCCAAACTCATGTAACCTATGTGACTCTCCAATCTTTCAATATTCTGACTAGGGAGCATGACAGCAGAAGAGCCAAGGACAAAAATGAAATGGGTTATGCCAGACAAGTGTTTTGCCTTAAACAACAACAAAAACTTTCTTGGGAGTCCTACTCAGTATCTTTCACCTACACATATTTGGCCCAAACTGGGTCAAATGCTCATGCATAGCTGCAAGGGAGCCTAAGAGTGAGCGATTTAAGTAGGTACATTATCACCCTAAACAAAATTGAGCTTCTATTAGTAGTAAGAATGAGAAAAATGGATACTGTTTAGGCATATAGCAGGGTTGGGTAGAATTCTATTTTGTGTCTTAATTTACATTTTGAATGAACTCAGAAAAAGTCATAGAGAGTAGAACAAAGGGATGGATGTGCATCCAACCACCTCAACTACTCATTTCTTTTCATGCTCTCCCTCTAGCTTCCCTGAATAGTTCTTGGTTACACATTGGGCTGGTAATTGCACGGTCGGTATTTTGAAATCACCGGCTGCTCTTCGGGAGAAAGATGGGACTCTACTCTGTAAAGAGGTACAGTCTCAGAACCTCACAGGTACAATTTTACCCATGTCCTGTAGGGTTGATATGAGTTAGCATTGATTCAATGGCAGTGAGCTTGGTTTGGATAGATCTGTGGAACCTTAGGATGGAATAGTTTGAATACACAGAAAAAAATTCAGTGTTATCATAACCCTCTAAATAATTACCCTCTAAAGCCACAAAGATCAACTGTGTCCAGCATGGTGACAGTTTAGCATATGCCATGGGGACATTGCTCATATCCCAGTGTTGTTAATCAACAAAAACTCACGCACTGCCACTTATAGTGACCCTATGCACAATAGAACAAAAGCCTTTCTAGTCCTGTGACATCCTCACAATGGTCATATTTTAGCCTATTGTTACAGCCACTGTGTTGATCCATCTCATTCAGGGTTTACCTGTTTTTTGATGATGCTCTACCAAGTATTTTGTCCTTTTCTAGGGACTAATTTCTCCTGATACCATGTTCAATGTATATGAAATGGAGTTTTACCATCCTCAGTTCTAAAATACATTCTGGCTGTACTTCTTCCGGGACAGACCTCTTTGTTCTGCTGGGCATTCATGGTATATTCAATATTATTTGCAACATCATATTTTAAAGGCATCATATTTTCTTCAGTCTTCCTTATTTATGGTCCATCTTTCACATGCATATGTCACACATTACCATCAAGTCTATTCTTATTCATAGTGACCATATAGGGTTTTCAAGGCTGTAAATCTTTACAGGGTCAAATAGCTTCCTCTTTCTTCTGTGGAGCAGCAAGTGGGTTGAACCACCAACCTTGCTGTTAGTCATTCAACCCATACCAGACACTGAAATTAAGACTCCTTTCACATGCATCTAAGGTGATTAAAAATATCAAGGCTAAAAGCAGGCATAACTTGCTAATCCCCAGAGTAAAACATTTGCTCTTTCACATTTTAAAGAGGTCTTTTACAACAGATTTTTCCAATGAAATACGTTGATTTATTGACTGCTGCTTCTGTGAGTATTGATTGTGGGTCCAAGTAAAATAGAGTTTAGCTACATTTCTCTATTTGTAATGATGTTGTGGGTTTATATTTGTCAAGTTGAGAAGACATTTGTATTCTTAGTGTTGAAGACTAATTTATACTGAAGGTGTACTATATGAGCTTTATCAGTAAGTACTTCAAGGCCTATTGACTTTCAGCCAGCAAGATTGGGTCATCTGCATAACACAGGTTGTTAATGATTCTTCCTCCAATCCAGATGCCTCAACTTCTTCATACAGAGCAGCTTCTCAGATTATTTGAATAAGTACAGTGTGATAGATAGGTAGGTTTATAGTGCCAACGTGGCCAATAAGAACATGTGGGATTAATAAGTTCGCAGTTTGATTCGTGGGCAAAGAGATAAATGGCTCAGCAAGCCACACCTATCTCTCAGTTGCTCTCTGGTGATCAGACCAGTGTGTGGCTGCCTTACCTAGTTCTGCAGTTTGCTGCCTGGCTGTACTGCCATATTTACTGTTGCATGGAAGTGAGTTAAACTGAGTCCTCTGTACTGCTATGTGGACTAATTAGCTGTTATATTCCTTCGTGTTCTATCTATCTATCAAATCATAAATGTCCTGGTTTTGTTTCTCTAGAGAACCCTGTCTAACACATATGGTGAAAGGATATAACCACAACACACCCTCTCCTGATTTTAAACCACGCACTATCCCCTTGTTCTATTCGAACCACTTCCTGTTGGTTTATGTACAGGTACCACAGGAGCACAATTAAATGTACGGGAATTCCAATTGTTCTCATATGTATTCATATGCTACCCAAAGTTTGTTATGATACACAGTAAAATCCTCTGCATAGTCAATAGTACATAAGTAAGCATTTTCCTTGTATCCTCTGTTTTCAGCCAAGGTCCATCTGAAACCAGCATTGATATACCTTGCCTCATGCCCTCTTTTAATACAGCCTGGATTTCTGGCAGCTTCCTGTTGACATATTGCTATAACTACTTTTAAAGGTATCGTCAATAAAATTGTACTTGCATGTCATATTAATGTTATTTTAAATTAATTTGCAGATTTTGTTGCGTCATATTTCTTTAGAATGGACACAAATATTAATCACTTCCAGTTGGTTGGCCAGATAGCTATCTTCCAAATTTCTTGACATGGACTATCACTGCATGAGCGTGTTGAAATATTTCCATTCCTATCCCTTCCTTGCTTTTCACTAATGCTTACATGGCAGCTTCAACTTCCTCTTGGCCTTTTGAACTAGTAGAACCTCAACTAATTCTTGGGAACAGAAACTCTGTACACTCCTTCCATATTCTTTGGATTCTCCCTGCATCATTCAATAGTTTGATAAATAATCCTTGAACATTTTAATCCAAGGCTTGGATTTTTTCTTCTGTTCTTTCAATTTATGATATGCTGACTGTACTCATTCCTTTTGCTTTCCCAATTCCAGGTCTTTACACGTTACAATATAATTCTTTACTTTATCTTCTCAAGCTGGCCTTTCAAATTTTTCTGTTCAACTCTTTTATTTCATCATTTCTTCCATTTGCTTTAGCTGCTTTAGGTTCAAGAGCAAGTTTCACAGTCTCCTCTGATATCCACTGTAGTATTTTCTTTCTTTCCTGTATTATTAATGATCTTTTTGAGGAGCCCCCAATAAAATGATTTATGATAAATAAATAAATAGCCACAGGTGACATGACAAAAAAAAAAGATTGATGACCTTGATGCTATTTCACAAGTCTTCTGGTAGCTGATCATTAATGTTCAATATGTCCGAACCATTCTTGAGATAGGCTCTAAATTCAGGTGAGATATTGTGATAGTAAGGTTTGGTGTCAATTTAGCTTGACCAGGATCTTCAGAAGGTGCAGGTCACAGTCTCTTTGGGGGTGTGACCTATTTCATAGCTATAAGTAGACTGTGGAGAATGGGCTCACTCTTTTTCTTCCTGATGAAAAGACCCTGGACCCTACATCTGGCTTCTTGGGATGGCAATCACCATGAGACCTGCTGACCCTAAGAGCTGTCTGTGGCCTGCCAAATGCCTGTTGACTTTGGATTCTCCCAACTCTGCCTCCACCAACCTGTGGTTTTCCTGTTTCTTGGGCTATTCCTCCAACAGCTTCATGAGTCTGGAAGGGCCTCTAGTTTGCATCTGATTTATGGGCTGGAGTTGGACTGGGGTTTCTTGTTGTGTGGACTTCTTAATGTAAAATTCTTTATTGATATGAATTTCCTTCTTCTACATGTATCAGTATCACTGGTTTGTTTCTCTAGAAACCCCAGCCGACCAAAGATATAATATAGGCTGTATTTGGCCTCTTTTGCGTTCTTATTTTAATTTTCTTCAGGTTTGACTTGAACTTGCATATTAGTAATTGATAGTCTGTTACATAGTTGGCCCCCGGTCTTGTTTTGTCTCAATGATATTGAGCTTCTCTATCATGTCTTCCCACAGATTTAATCAATTCCATTCCTGTGTATTCCACATGTATATATGCCGCTCCTGTTGTTGAATAAAGGTGTTTGCAATGAGGAAGTTATTGCTCTTGCAGAATTCTTTCATGCAGTCTTCAGCTTCTTTTCGATCCCCAAAGCCATAGTTTCTAATTACTCTTCCTTCCTTTTTGTTTCCATGTGTGCATTCCAATTGTCAGCAATTATTAATGCATTTTCAGTACTTGTGTGATCAATTTCAGACTGAAGAAGTTGGTACAATTCTTCATTGGCTTTAGTGGATTGTAAGAAAATTTGAATAATGGTTCTATTAACCGGCCTTCCTTGTGTATGAAGATAGATATTATTCTGTCTCAGGCAGCATTGCACTTCAAGATAGATCTAGAAATGCTCTTTTTGAGGATGAAAGAGACATTCTTTTGAATTTGTCATTGTCAGCGTAGTCATTCTTATCATTTTAAGATTCAAAGGGACTATTTCAACTCACCAATGCCTAGGATATTGATCTTTATAGGTCAGATTCCGTTTTTTATGATTTCCAATTTTCCTAGATTCTTATTTTGCACGTTTCATGTTCTGATTATTAATGAATGGTTGCAACGATTTTTCTCATTTTGAATTATAATCTATTAGCAAATGAAGGTGCCAGAAGAAACTTTAGTACACTTTGTTGCTAGATGCCTTCAAGTCAGTTCTGTCTCATAATAATGCCTACACAACAGAATGAAACATTGCCTGGTCCTGCCCCATACTCAAAAATTTTGTTATGTTTGAGTCCATTGTTGTAGGAATTGTCTCGATCCATTTGATCGGGTGTCTTCCTCTTTTTGCAACCCCTCCACTGTAATGTGTATGATGTCCTCCAGGGACTGGTCTGTCCTAATAACATCTGCAAAGTACATGAGATGAATTCTCGCCATCCTATCTGCCAAGGAACATTTAGCTGCACTTCTTCTCAGACAGATTTGTTTGTTCTTCTCTCCACCCATGGTACTTTCAGTATTTTTTTTGTCAGTACCTTAATTCAAATGCACCAGTTCTCCTTCAGTCGTTCTCATTCAATGTTCAAATTTCACATGCATAAGGTGTGGTGGAAAATGCCATGCCTTGGGCCAGACGCAACTTAATCCTAAGTGAAATTCTTGATCTTCAGTACTTTAAAGTGGTTATGTGCAGTAGATTTGCCTAATGCAATATGGTATTTGGTTTCTTGATTGTTGTTTCCATGAGCATTAGTTGTGAATCTAAGCAACACAAAATCCTTGATAACTTCAATATTTTCTCCATTTATTATGATGTTATCTCCAGCTCCTGTTGTGAGGTTTTGAGTTATCATTAAGGTGGACTCTACTTTGAGGAAGCTCTCTTTCTCGGTGATATTTTGATTGTTTTGCAATCTGAGGGGCTCATTTTCTGGCATTATGTCAGACAATATTTTACTGCTATGCAGAAAGTTTTCAATGGTGAACCCCTCAGAAGTGGACTGATTGTTTTGTCGTCCTGTCAGTTCTTAGTCTGGAAGCTGTGTTGAAATCTGTTCACCGTGGGTGATCCTGCCTGGTATTTGAAGTACTAGTGGACTAACTCCCAGCATCACCGCAAAGCACAAGCTACCACAGTGCAGCAAATTGACAGATGGGGCGCGGGAGGGGAGTTGTCATTGTTAGACACTGTTAATTTGGCTCTAACTCATAGCACCCACAGCCTGTTTCCTCACAGTTAATGTTGGAGACCATTTTTGCAGCCAGTATGCCAATTCATCCCATTGAGGACCTTCTTCTTTTTTTCACCACTCCACTTTACCAAGTATGATACCCTTCTCTAGGGACTATGCTCAGCTGTTAACATGTCCAAAGTATGTGATATGAAGTCTTGCCATTCTCACGTCTAGGAAGCATTCTGGCTCTACTTCCGCCAAGAAAGATTTGTTCCTTCTTCTGAAAGTCCATGGAATATTCAATATTCTTCACCAGCATCATAATTCAAAGACATCAACTTTTATTTTATATTTCATAATTATTGTCCATTTTCAAGTACATATGAAGTGATTGAAAATGCCATAGTATGATAGTTATATAATTTTATGTCAGTTTGAAGATATGTAAAAGTGTAAGGTTGGTATCCAATCTGTCAATCACACCATAGCCTGATGGTGCCTCTTTGTGGCCATGGCCTTCTCATAAGGAGGGCCCTGGGAACCTCCCCTTCTTTTTGCATTCACCTGACTGCTTCCTGCCCACGTTGAGAGCTGCCAGAGTCTTGCCATGCTTCCATCGACCTTGGGTCCACACGACATTGCAATCACTGGCCTTTGACATCCCTGCATTCTGCATCATTGCATGTAACTGTGTAAGTTGGAAAGGAACTTATGGGCTAGTGTTGGACTTATGGACTTGAGTTGGACTGGCCTGGGATATTTCCTTGAAATAGAAATACTATAATGACTTCTTGATTGAAAACTATTTATTGCACATATATGAGTGTCACTTGATTTGTGTCTCTAGTCAGCCTGGCTTACATCCAGTTCACTGCCATCAAGTTGATTCCAACCCTTAGCAACTCTATAGGACAGGGGAGAGATATCCCTGTGGGTTTCCAATACTGGAACTTTGTATGGGAGCAGAACTGCTGATCTTGTGTTGAGCAACCCAACTGGGTTGGTTCTGACGCATTATGTTTGTAACCACTATACCACTAGGGCTCAGCTGTGCCTTATTCCTCAAAGTGACATCTTTTAACACTGGAAATTGGTCTTCAGCAAGATCTACCAGTGTACTCGGTCATATGACTTATTTTCTTTTTACACTGTTTTGATTGTGATGTGAGGGAAAATCTACAGAGTATATTGATTTTCCTTACAATTCATGCAATGGTTTATGATATTGATTGCAATACCTACAATGCAATACTACTTTTTCTATTCCCTCCCTTTTTTTGCCGTTTCCATTGGTCTTTCGTTCCCATTCCTTCCTGCCTTCTGAGTAACTCCCTGACAAATGCTGGGCTCTAAATTGTACATCGTTGACAGTATAGGTCTCCTATTTGGGGGCTGAAAGTTGAGCCATGGAGGTGAGGTCAGGTGTCAAATGGGAATTCCACTAGTGCCTATCATATCCTAAGGTTAGTCTTCCTATTTTGAGTTCTACATTTTCCCCCAGTTGATCCAGGGCCTACTACTGTGAGCACTTTCAGAGCAATCTGCAGTGAGAACCCTATGCTATCTTGGTCTTCTGGACTCAGCGCTGTGGAGCCTGGGCTTCATGTGGTCAGTGAATCCCTTTCATCTTCTTTTGATGCTATCTGTGTAATTCTGTATTTTGAATCTCTTCAATTTTTTCAGCTAGTGAAATGCACATGCTTTTCATTTTTGCTGTCCTAATTCCAGGTCTTTGCACCTTTT
Source organism: Tenrec ecaudatus (assembly GCF_050624435.1). NCBI lineage: Eukaryota > Metazoa > Chordata > Mammalia > Afrosoricida > Tenrecidae > Tenrec > Tenrec ecaudatus. The sequence goes on along the minus strand of NW_027458030.1, from coordinate 128,790 downwards.
AATATAATTCTTTATTCCATCTTTTTGAATTCCCCTTTGAAATTTTATGTTCAGCTTCTTTATTCAGCGTCTTTACTTCATCAATTATTTCTATATTTCTCTCTCTCCTTTTCGTACTTCATCATTTCTTTCATTGGCTTCAGCTACTCCACATTCAAGGTGACATCCGTTTTGTCTTTTCTTTAGTTTCTATCTTTTTAATTATCTTTGAATTTCTTTATTTATGATGTTCTTGATATTATTGCAGAACTCGTATCATCTCAGGTGATTTGTGTTCAATGTGTCAACTTTCTTCTTGAAGTATTCTCTAATTTAGATGAGATATACTCAAATTCATACTTTGACTCTTGGGGACTTGTTTTAATTTTGTTGGAATTCGAGTTGAATTTGCCATTGATGGTTTGTTCCACAGTTCGTCTCCAGTCTCGTGACTGATGATATTGAACTTCTTTATACCGTAAATACTTGAGTATAAGCCGACGTTTTTTCAGCACATTTTTTATGCTGAAAAAGCACCCCAGCTTTGGGGGGTAAAATTAGTTGCCTTGGGTTATACTCGAGTATGTATAGTAGTTTATTTCAACAGATATAGTTGATTTAATTCCTGTGTATTTCTATCCAATATACATGATCCATGTCTATGGTTACTGTTTACATCCCTGAAAAATAAATCTTCAATCAATAAGCCATCCTTATTGGAAAATTCTATCATGAGATCTCCCATGTGGCTTCCATCCCCATGGCCATATTTTCTAACTAGTGATCCTCCTCCTTAGTTTCCAAATTTTGCATTCAAGTCATCAGTAATCTTGATTGCATGTTTCATCAATTTCAGACTGAAAAGGTTGGTAAAAATCCTCAATGGCTTTATTGTTACCATTAGTGGTTGGTGTGTAAATTTGAATAATAACTTTATTAATTATTCATCCTTGTAGGTGTAATATATCCTACACCTAACAATGGTGAACATTGGAATCGATGTTGAAACATTCTCTTTTTTAACATGAAAGTCATCCATTCCTTTCAAATTTGTTACTCTGGTATGTAAACCATATTATTGTGACATTCAAAATGGCCAATACCAGTCTATTTCAGTTCAATAACACCTAGAGTGTTTGATCTTTATGTGTTCCATTTTTTCATGGCTTCCAATTTTTCTAGATCCATATTTCATGCATCCCATCTTCTTGTTAGTGGTTATTGCAGTACTGCTGTTTCTTCTCATTTTGAGTCATTGCCACATCAACAAATATAGGTCCTGAAAACTTTATATCACTAAGGTCAACTCTACTTTGAGGAGACAGCTCTTCCCCAATTATATTTTGAGTGTCTTCCAACTTGAGGGGTTCATCATCCTGCACTATATGAAACAATATTCCACTGCTATCAATGTGCTCCACAAACACCACTATTTTTTTCAGATGTAGATTGGCAGGTTATTCTTTCTAGTCTATTTAGCTTGTAAGCTTTTCTGAAAATTTTCCACCACGGGTAACTATGCTTGTGTTTGAAATACCAGTGGTATATCTCACAGGATCATGATGACTTTCAAGTTATGATAGTTCAAGAACCTGACATGTCTGACAACTTGGCATGCTAGCCTAATTCCGAATGGCCAGCACATCTCTCTTCTTGCTTTCTCTAGTTTCTGTAGACCACTGTACCTGAGCATGCATGGCTTAGGAGGTTGTGGAGTTAATTCTTGCTTCCTGGAGTAACCCTTAACCAATGACCCATAGGAGTTGTTGGACAAATAGCCACACTCCCTCACATTCTGGGCAGAATAACTAGTGGATTTTCTACAGTGTCTCCAGTAAGATTAACCTCCAGTTGCTCACAATTTTAAATTGTTTGATAATGTACTTTTCATTGGCTGCCTTCTTTCCCTTTTCTATTTCCCATTTCCTTATTGATATCTCCCCAGAAAATGGCTTAATTAAAACCTTTGTCTCAGGATCTAATCCTATGGGGAACCCAAACTCAATCACACAAGACATTTGTCAAATCATGGACTTAGTGGTTATATCTATTATATGTGTAGGTCATGGAAGAGGAGAATTCATACCATCACTTTGAATAGTCATTCGGAGTGCCAACTGGGTCCCCAGCATAGATCCTGGACATCAAAACTCACTGTTTCCTGTATCATAACACTTCCTTTTAGACTTCAGTCATTCAAAAAACTCAACAAATAGCTTGCTGTCTCACTTCAAATTTTGTAGTGTGCAAATATGGCTATGTTTTCATTGTGTGTTTAGCCCTGGACAAATCAGCTTTGACCAGGAAGGTGAAGTCATGTGGAAAAACAAACCAAAAACACTAGCAGCTGTGTGTTGTGGAAGAAAACCCTGTGGATGAAGTGCAATTTTTAGGGAACAGAGACCAGTAAGATAAACCAATAAGTGTCCACTGTTCTGATGTTAAGGAGAACCCTGGTGAGGCAGTAATTAAGCACTTAAGGGCTAATCAATCAGCAGTTCAAACCCACCATCTTCCCCAAGGAAGAGTTACGATGTGGCAGTCTGACCCCCTTAAGATTTACATTTATTACCACTACCAACTGATCTGAGAGGGATAGCATTAGGGGATCCTGGATCGCATTCTTAACCAGCTCTAATGGCAGAGTGGACTCCTCATTGATCTCCTAACCACAAAGAAAGTGGTTCTAACCTATCAGTTGGTCCATGTGAGAAATATGAGTTTGTCTGCTCTGGTAAAGATTTAAGCCTTGGAAAATGAAAGGGTGAAGTTCTATTCTATCTTGTAGGGTCTCTATGAGTCAGCTTCAACACAATGATAATGAGTTTGCTTTGGAATTTTGGGATAGAATAGGAGAAATATGTGCAACAAAGTTTAAACTTATTTTAAAAGTTCAGGGGTATTGCTCAGAGAGAGATTCTTGGAACCCACAAGACTGTTGTCCTTAGGCACCTTCAGATCTGGAACTGAACTCACTCCCTTGGCTCAATCTTCAGCCAAACAATAGGTAGATCTATAAGGTAAAAAGTAACACTAATCAACTATTTGAATCAAAAGGATATAATTTATTCAAAGATAAAGTTCAGAAGGGTCAGGAAAGAAGGTGGAATGGAAACAGGAAATACAAGGAGGAAGTGCGATAAGTGATATTACGTTGAGCAGATTGCAGTCAATATCATGAAGCAAAATATGTGTGAACTGTCAAATGGAAAACGGATGTATTCTGTAAACCTTCACCCAACTCACAATAAAGAGATTTTTTTTCAGCCTTGGAAACCTATGAGGCAATACTATTCTGTCCTATAGGGTACCCATGAGTTGAAATCAACTCAGTGGCAATGGGATATTGATGCTGATGCTTTCTGCCGATTCTAAAAAATAGGGTTATTAGCATATTGTGGAAATAGCATGAATGAGACTATGTAAATGGGGTTGGTTACAGATAAATTCTTGTAAATGTTAAAGGATAAGTGATTGAGGATGGACTTACCCAAAAAGAGAAAATTATTGCAAGATTTTGTTCCAGGGATAAAATAAAAATAGGTTTCCTATGGGTAAGACTTAAGCCTATAGATATGGAATTTAAGGAACTGGTATTCCATGATGGTCACCTTCCCGACACAATCACTCAAGACAAAAAGTGGGTGTATAAACAAATGAGGTGAAGAAAGCTTATGGAGCCTAGCTATCAAAAGATAAAGAGTCTAGGGTTTTAAAGACTAGAAGGTTCACAAGTGGCCATCTAACTCAGAAGCAATAAAGTGCACATGAAAGAAGCACACCAGCCTGTGTGATCACAAGATGTAGAAGGGATCAGGGATCAGGCATCAAAGAACAAAAAAATCATATCATTGTGAATGAGGGGGCGTACAGTTAGGGGATCCAAGATCTATCTGTAGGCAACTGGACAACCCCTTACAGAAGGGTCGCTGGGAGGAGATGAGCCAGTCAGGATGCAGTGTAGCAACGATGAAACATATAACTTTCCTCTCATTCCTAAATGCTACCACGCCCACTATCATGATCCCAATTCTACCTTACAAACCTGGCTCGAGCAGAGAATATACACTGGTCCATATAGGAACTGGAAACACAGGGAAACCAGGACAGATGACCCCTTCAGGACCAGTGCTGAGAGTAGCAATAACAGGAGGATGGAGGAAAGGTGGGGTAGAAAGAGGGATCTGATTACAAGGATCTACATATAACCTCCTCCATGAGGGAGGGACAACAAAAAAGTGGGTGAAGGTAGATGTCAGACAGTGTAAGATAGGACAGAATAATAATTTATAAATTATCAAGGGTCCATGAGGGGGAAGGGGGAAGGAGGGGAAATGAGGAGCTAATACCAAGGGCTCAAGTAGAAAGCAAATGTTTTGAGAATGATGATGGCAACAAATGTACACAGTGGATGTATGTATAGATTGTGATAAGAGTTGTAGGAGCCCCCAATAAAATGATTCTTTTTAAAAACCTCAAAGAGCAAAACACACCATGGTTTATTGTACATCAATGATACTTCAATAAAATTACATAAAAGAGGGGAAAAAGAAAGGGAATTTAAGGTAAAGAAAGTATTCCCTTTGAGGACCATATTGCAAATGTATATTTAGGCAGGCAATTAGATAAAGACATTTTAAGTCTGGGCTTCTAAACCTGCCATCTGTCTGTTAGGAAAAGTATAATTAGCAACTAGAATCTCTCATACAAAATCAACTCAATATGGTCTTTCTGGTCTGACCTCCGTGGTGTTCTACTCTGCTTTGATGGAGCTCACCATATCATGACTCTATAACAAGATTGAGGAGTTATTTGCATTCTTATGTGGAAGGTAAATCTGTTTGGCCATTCTGTTAGACTAGTTCATTTTCTTTCCTACCATCCCATCTGCCATTTTAATTCAAAACAAGGAGAAAAGCATGTATGTGCCTTTTGAGGAAGGAGAAGATTTTGGTGTGGAAGAAATTCTCTTCTAGACTGCAAGGTAAGTATTTACCCCCTCTAGCCCTGTTGGAGGAGGGGAAAAGGAAGAGAGACAAGGCAAAGAGAACAACATAGTTAGTTGCATGCCTCCTTACTTGACCTGGGGATTGAGGGGAATATCAGTGACTATGGACCTGTTGTGCTCCCCATTTGGAAGCATGAAGAATAGAGGCTGCCAGGCAGAGCAGCCCTATGGGAAGTCACTGAAGACAAACATATAGAGAGTGCCATCAAGTCTACTGTGATCCATGGAGACCTTATATGAAATGGAATGGAGTGCTGTCTGATCTTGCACCATTGTCACACATTCCTGAATGTTGAAGTCCATTGTTGCAGCGATTCGGTCAATCTGCCTCAATAAGGATCTTCCATGTCCCTCTATTTCATCAAATATGATGTCTTCCTCTAGCAATTGTCCACTGATAGTGTGTCCAAAACACATTAGTCAGTCAGTATTCTCTTGTGATCCATAAGGTTTTCTTTCAGTAATTTTTGGAAGTGGACTAGCAGGCCCCTCTTCCTTGTCTGTCTTTGTCTAGAAGCTTCACTGAAACCTGTCCACCATGGGCAATCCTGCTGGTATTTGAAATTCTGGGAACAGAGCTTCCAGCATCATAACATTACACAAACCATTATAGTACAACCAACTGACAGATGAGTGGAGGATATCTATCTATCTATCTATCTATCTATCTATCTATCTATCTATCTATCTATCTATCAATCTATATATATATATATATATATATATATATATATATATATATATATATATATATATATATATATATATATGGAGAGAGAGAAAAAACTGGCAATGCAGTCTGATTAGGCAATATTCTGATGATCTGCTGCTAACAGAAAGTATCCCCACAAATAACATCTTAAAGTAATGATAATATCAATTTTGCTCACAAATCTGCAATCTGGGCAGAGCTCAGTGAGGACACTAGTTTTGGCTTCATCAAGCATTAGCTGGGGTAGCTCAAAGGACAGAGGCTGCAGCTCTCTTAAGACTCACTCCCTCACACGACTGATACTTCTATTGGTTGGAGCTCAAGAAGAACCCTATATGTGACATTTTCATTTGGCTTGGTCTTCCTTGCAACATCCTGACAGGGTCCCAATGGTGAACAACCCAATACGACCAGGTGGAAGTCACAGAGCAACACTTCTGCCATAGTCAAAGGCCTGCCAAGATGCAAGGAAGAGGGAAAGCAGGCCCTGTTTCTGGAAAAAATGAACACAAACTCATCTTGTAACAAGAGAATGTGCGATGTGCAACATTAGGACAGTCATCTTTGAAGGACACAACCTGCCATGAGCCAAGATACAGAGACAGATTTCTACGAAAGCGAAAGGGCAGGACTTAGACTTAAAGATAAAGCCACAGACTTCATAGGACAAGAGCAATAGGGAGACAAGCAAAGGAAAGCTCTAGGACGCAAGCCTAACATGGCTAAAGATAGGGACAATGTCAGGACTGAACTGGAAGCAAGCAGACACCTGTGCAAGGCAGAACCCGTGAAGTTGTGAGTGCCTTCAAAGCTAAGTCAAAGTACCTTGGGGCGTGAGAAGGGAAGGAGCAGGAGAAGGAATTAATGGGTAGGTTTATGGAATTTGTAAGTCTGGAGGCAGAGCATCAGGAATAGCTGAGTTCTGGCACTCAGTTGATACCATCAGAGTTTGAACCTTTTCCTTTCAGAACTGTTTCCTTTTGAGTTTCACGTAGGCTTCCTGATGACAGCTGTAGTTTTATCTAGAAGCTCAGGAATTCTATTAGAGAGAGGCTCATTCCCTTTCTAATCATTGGTGGTACTATCAGGTAAGCATTGGATTGCTAACTGCAAGGTTGGCAGTGCTACCCTACCAGCTACCTCATAGGGAAAAAGATGGAACTTTCTGCTCACATAAATATTTACAGTCTGAGAAACCCCACAGGGACCTTCTATGATTCAAAATGGACTCATTGGCAATGGGGAAATTGTTTCTGGGGCATTTTTTAGGGTTAGATATCATTAACCTAGCATGAGTCTCATACTGAGTCTGACCCAGTCCCTTTGGACAGAGGAAAGTCATGCTCTGACTAGCCAGGCATGGAGCTGGCAGATTGGGTCAATGCCAGCAGAAGCATGGAGATGGAGCATGGTGGAAGAGTGATCCCAAAGATACAAGCCATGTGCTGTGAGTGGAAGAAGGGCAAATGAATGCTGCATTAATTAACCAGTCATTGACAAAATGAGGTTGCATAACAAATGGCTCCAAAACCCAGCAGTTCAACAAACAGCCCAACCCCTTCCCTCCCACACACACAGTTCTTAAAAATCAGGATCAGGGAGATTAACTGGAACTTTGAACTTGGCACTTCAGGGCTTGGAAGAGGTGACAGTGCATGTAAAGGCCTTGGGGCAGGAGAGATCTTGGTGTGACTGAAAGCCCAGAAGAAGACTAATTTGGGGGAGGTGAGATCATAGGAATGGAGTTTTCAGTGAGCATTTCCTTGAGAGCCTTCAAGCAAAAGCGATTTTTCTATATTCATGTTTTAGAAGTAGATCTCCACCCATTGGGTAAAGCTTTGGATATTGGATTGGTGTCGGTATGCAGGGAAAAAATAAATGGGATTGTTATGGATTAGGAGCCTGTGGTAGTCACCTAATCTTGTGTCAAGTTAAGGATTAGGAGTGTAGGCGTGGAGTCTAGCCTGCCAATCTGGAGATAGTGAGATTTTTATGTGGGCATAGCCTTCTTCTGAGAACTCTGAGAAATCTGGTACTTCCTCCTTGGAGGTGGAAGGCACCTCTCTCTCTCTCTCTCTCTCTCTCTCTCTCTCTCTCTCTCTCTCTCTCTCTCTGCTACTCCTTGGGAGACATTGCAGAAGGCAAGCCAAATGGATGCGACCAGACCTATGAAGCCAAAGAAGCCTCAGAGAGATCGCTGCCAGCACTGAGATGCTTACAATGCCACTGGATCCACAAGACTTTCCACCCATTGGCCTGTGATTATCCTGCATTCAGCATCACTGCACATGTTTTATGGGTCTGAAAAGGAATTTATAGATTGGTATCAGACATATGGGCTAATATCAGACTTATGGATTTGATCTGCACTGGGCTGGGACGTTTGCTTAATGTACAATTACTGTTTGATATAAAACTCTCTCTCTGGATTTATAAGGTAAAATTAGACCAGAACATGTACTCTGGTACAGACAGGATCTGGAAACACAGGGAATCCACGACAGATGATCCCTTCAGGACCAGTGGTGAGAGTGGCAATACCAGGAGGGTGGAGGGAAGGTGGGGTAGAAAGGGTGAATCGATTACAAAGATCTACATAAAACCTCTGCCCTGGGGGACGGACAACAGAAAAGTGAGGGAAGTGAGATGTTTGACGTGTAAGATATGACAAAATAATTTATATATTATCAAGGATTTATGAGGGAGGGGGAGGAGGATGGAAGTTGGGAATTGAGGAGCTGATACCAAGGGCTCAAGTAGAAAGCAAATGTTTTGAGAAGGATGAGGGCAACACATGTACAAATGTACTTGACACACAATGGGTGGATGGATGGATGGATGGATGGATGGATGGATGGATGGATGGATGGATGGAATGACTGTGATAAGAGTTGTATGAGCCCCCAATAAAATTATCAAGGGTTCATAAGGAGGGGGGAGTGGGGAGGGAGGAGAAAAATGAGGAACAGGTGCCAGGGGCTTATGTGGGTTTAGATTCTGGGTTTAGATTTCAGATGGATACTACATGCACTGATTGGTGTGTTCTTATAAGAAGAGGAGTGGGCACACAGAGACCCCGTGTGAAGACACTGGCAGAGATTGGATCAGTGCATCTATAAGCCAAGAAATATCAAGGATTAGCAGCAGTGACCAGAAGCAGAGAGAGGCTACTTTGATTCTCCTTCAGAGCTCTCAGAAGGAATGAATCTTGCCCACACCTTAATTTTAACCCTTTGCCCTTCAGAAAAGTGAGAGAACAAATGCCTGCTGTTTAAGTCACTCGATTGGTAGCCATTTGTTACAGCTACCCCAAAGAACCATTATGGATTGATCTGTAGCCCCCTCAAAATATGTAAGAAATTTGAACCTTGGTGGACATGATCCTGTTTGAAAAGAAGGGAGTTCTTTTGTAATATAAATGAGGCTGTATGGCCACTGGAGATCCCTTCATAGAGGGGTTTAGAAGAGGAGATGGGTCAGTCAGGGTGCGAGGTAGTACCGATGAAGAACACAGCTTTCCCCCTGATCCTGTATGCTTCCTCCCCCCAACTACCATGATCCAAATTCTACCTTGCAGGGCTGGATAGGGCAGAGGTTGTACACTGGTGCTTATGGGGGCTGGAGGCACAGGGAATCAAGGGTGGATGATACCTTCAGGACCAAAGGTGTGAGGGGCGATGCTGGGAGAGTGGAGGGTGAGTGGGTTGGAAAGGGGGAACTGATTACGAGGATCCACATGTGACCTCCTCCCTGGGAGATGCACAGCAGAGAAGGGGGGGGGGGGAGGGAGACTCGGGATAGGGCAAGATATGACAAAATAACAATGTATAAATTACCAAGGGTACATGAGGGAGGGGGGAGCGGGGAGGGAGAGGAAAAAAAAAGAGGACCTGATGCAAAGTGATTAAGTGGAGAGCAAATGCTTTGAGAATGATTGGGGCAGGGAATGTGCGGATGTGCTTTATATAATTGATGTATGTACATGTATGGATTGTGATAAGAGTTGTATGAGCCCCTAATAAAATGTAAAAAAAATGATTAGGGCAAAGAATGTACAGATGTGCTTTATACAATTGATGTATGTATATGTATGGATTGTGATAAGAGTTGTATGAGTCCCTAATAAAATGTTAAAAAAAATGAGGCCATATGAGAATAGGCTTGAGCCTAAACCTAAACACTTCTGAGTTAAAGGCCAGGATAGACCCAGTAACACACAGTACGGGGAGAAAGATAGCGAGGAATGCCAAGGAACTTTCTGGTATCCACAAAGAAGGACCCTGACCTAGAGTCGCACTCCAAATTTGAACCTGTAAGCTCCAAAGCAGGGGGAAAAGTGTTTTAAGGCGACTGACTTGTTGGATAATTTTTGGTTAAGGAGATTAAGACAGGAACTTAAGACATCCTCCAATCTTTCCTCTGGCTTCGTTCCATTTTTCTCACATTCAAGAGTCCTCCCAGAGGATTCAGTCAGGTTGTTGTTGTTCAGTGTCATAGGGAGGGTTTGGATTCATTGTGACCATACATACAACATAATCATACACTGCCTGGTCCTGTACCATTCTCACAGTCATTCTTAAGTTTGAGCCCATTGTTGCAGCCACTGTGTCAATCCCATTTGTTGAGGGCCTTCCTCTTTTTCATTGCCCCTCTACTTTCCAGAACACGATGTCCTGCTCCAGGGACTGATCTCTCCGGACAACATGTCAAAGTTAAGGCGAAGTCTCATTATCCTTGCCCTGAGGAACATTCTGGCTGTACTTCATCCAAGTTAGATGGGTTTGTTCTTTTGGCAGTCCATGGTACATTCATTACTCTTTTACTTCACTATTAATCAAATATATCTATTCTTCTTTGGTCTTCCTTGTTCAGTGTTCAACTTTCACATGAATATGAGACAGTTGAAAATACCATGGCCTGGGTCAACCCGCCCCAGTCCTCAAAGTAATCTCTTGCTTTTCAACACTTTAAAGAGGTCTCGTGTAGCAGATTTGACTAGTGAAATGTGTCCTTTGTTCTCTTCTCTGCTGCTTCCATGAGAATTGATTGTGGATTCAAGCAAGACAAAATCCTTGACAATTTCGATCTTTCCTCCATTTATCATGATGTTATCAATAGGTCCAGTTGTGAGGGTCTGGGCTTTCTTTACATTGAGTCATAATCCAAACTGAAGGCTTTAATCCTTCATCTTCATCAGCAAGTGAATCAAGTCCTTCTCATTTTCAGCAAAATTGTGTCATCTGTATAATGCAGGTTGTTAATAAGGCTTCCTCCAACCTGATGCTCCATCAGGCACTGCTCCTTAATGAGTTTAGGTCATGAAGGATAGTCCTCCATAGGCACATTGATTATTACACTACCCCCCTCACAAAATAAATTCAGAGAGAGAAAATTTCCCCAAAGCAATGGAAAGCTTACTAGAGAAGTGGAGGGTGCTCAAAGCCAAAGGTGACACAAACTGGAAATCAATACTAGCTTTCAATACCTGCAGTCATCTAATAGTTCACTGCACTATCTAAGGAAAGGTGAGGAGAACTGGGGCAATTCCATTAAAAAAAGACAATGCAGGGTATATAAGTCCGTCATTCCTCTGGAGAAGAAAAACACATAGTTGGGTTGGAGAGCTTTGTTTGCTAATCAACCGAATGTAGTTGTAAGGCAGGGGTGTGTGTGTGGGCGCGCGCGCGTGCGTGTGTGTGTGTGTGTGTGTGTGTTGAAGGGAGGGGCTTGCCATTCTATTTCATAGCCAGGAGAAAGATGAGCCTCTTCCCATATATTTTGCTCTGTGGCAAGTGTCTGATCTACAAGGAACTTTTATTTGACAAGGACATTGCCGAGAAAAAAACGGGAAGCTTGTGTTCATCTCTGCTGAGAGGTGGAGTCAAAGAGATGGGCTTTATGACAGACACCCTGATCGTGCAACCAAACTATGAAATGGCCTCATACATTCAACACACATTTGCTGCACCTTCCCAGTGTGCTGCCCAGATATTACCAGGCAGAGTGTTTTATGGGCAGCATTTTAGAGTTAGGCAGGCAGAGGGAGTGTCTTTGTGTTGCCTTTACCAGTCCTGGGATTGTTCTAGGACAGGCATGTCTTTTTCCTCTAAAGTAACTGATGGCGTGTAAAGAAGGAGTCTCCTCAGTAAGACGGGTTAAACCAAACCCAACCTATGACAATCATCTCAATTGGAACACATAGCGACCCTATACAAATACCCGTAGGGTATCCAAGTTTGTAACTCTTTTGGGGGGTCAACTACCATATCCTTCTCTTGCAGAACCACTACAGAGTTGACCGTTGTGTTAGCAGCTGAATGCTTAATCACTGTGCCCATTTTGTTTGCTGAGCCGCCCTCAAAACACTGAACAGGTTTTCTGGGTACCAAGTATGTCCACTTCTATGTCTGACATAGGGTGTTTGCTGAGCCGCCCTCAAAACACTGAACAGGTTTTCTGGGTACCAAGTATGTCCACTTCTATACCTGGCCTAGGGTGTTTTCTCCAAGTTGATAGGAGGTGCAAATCAGTTACTAGGGGTTTGGCAGAGTCAGTATGGAAACTGGGAGGGTGTGTGAAATTTGAACCAGAGTAGAACAATTCCAAGACACTTCCTAGGGATTCCTGGCATATAATATGCAAATGATAGTCAAGATATATAACTGTGTCTCTGTTCTTGGTTCTGTCAGTACCTGGTGTGGCCTCAAAGGAGAAACCTGGTCTCCTGCTATTTTGAGCATCTAGTGTGAATGACAGGAGATAAGTCACATGCTAATGAACCCTGGTGGTGTAGTAGTTAAGCACCATGGTGCCCGGCTATCAAAGCATATAGCGTCTGGGGTCTTAAAGGCTGGAAGATAAACAGGGGGCCATCTAGCTAAGAAACAACAAAGCCCACATGGAAAAAGCACACCAGCCTACACCAACATGATCGCTGAAGACAAAGCGGGTGCATAAGCACATGCGAGCATGTTTTCTTGATGTGCACTCACCCTTTACATACAACTCTCTTATACATACGTGTTTCTGTGGATTTGTTTCTCGAATGCACCCAGACTAACATAAGCAGCATGAAACGCATTTAAGAAGCCTAGACAAGGGCAGGGCAGGATATTCGGAGGGACTGGATCCAGAATTAGAGAGGAAGGAGCCCTGGTGGCAAAACGGGCTGCTAGCTCCCTGTCCCAAGGGGGACAATGAGACTGCTGGCTCCCATGAAGATTTACAGTCTTGAAAACTCCATATAGGGTCACTGTGGTTGGAATCCACTGGACGGCAGTGACCTTTTGGGATTGAAGGTGGAAGCCACCAATGACTTCCTGCCATTGAGCCAAGGAGCCTCCGGAGAGTGTGTGAACTTCTGGAATGCAGTGAACAACCTCTGCACATCTGCTTTTCGTGCTGCCCAAGTCATGGCCTTGGCCTTTGCTTAAACATATTCATCCAGAAGTGAACCATCACAGCTGCTCCCTCGGGAAGCTTGGGGCTGAGCTCTCTGGTTCCACTCTGTCAGCATTTCTGGTCCGGGTACCTCCCCTCTGCCCCGGCACAGGCAATGTGCTTTTGGAAGCAGTGCTCCCTGGGTAGTGGGTGTGATTTGCCTCCTCTGGCCTAACATGATGAATGCTGAGAGGGGGTGGAGACTAGGGGGTTAAACTCCCTGAACTTTACCTAGCCCAGGGGAAAACTTATTATTTAAAGTAAGTTTTAGACAGAATCTTTAGAAAGATAAATGGTTAACTTTATGTACACAATTACTCCCCAACACATAGGCTCAACCTCATAGGCTGTGGATGACCTTGAGCAGGTGCTCAGTCACAATGGGTTTCTATCAGGATTGAGAGTTCAGCTCTCTCAACTCTCCAACTGGTTATTAGCACCATAGTCTCGTTTCTATTTTGGTATTTACTTTGTTTTTAGGGGGAAAAGACTCCCAATCCAACTATATTTTATTAGGAACTCCTTTGCTAAGTTTTACACAAGAAAAAGGCACAAACTGCTGTTCTGGATGAAGGAGAGCATCCGCATGAGGCCACAATGGTGTCGGAAGGACCCACAGCCACAGTGACTTAAATAAAATGACACCCATTCTGTCCTGCTGACTCTGACTCATAGTGACTCTGTGTAGGGATCCTGAAGTTGCTACCTTTACAGGAAGCAATAACCTCATCTTTCTCCTGTGGAATGACTAGTGGCTTTGAACCAGCGACCTTGCTCTTAATAGTCCAACACTATCCAGCATTACCACCTGGGCTCCTGAAAACTTAAATAAGACATAGAAAACAAACAAGTTTGTCACAAAATTGTGACTGAAGACAGATCAATTCATGGAGTTTCAGGAGGGCCTGTGAGAGCATGAGCGGGACCTTCATTGGGATGTGCACACTACCGTATATCGTTGAGTGTGGCCCGGGGAGTGGACGCAAGCACACTGCCTGAGGGACAAGCTTTCCACTGCCAGTCAGCAGTAGGAAAGAACTCAATGGCGGCTGAATCTGTGGCCCCTCAAAATGGATGTAGGGTCTCCACATAGACTCTCACTGTGAGCCACAGCCTATTGCTCAAAATTTAAGCTCAAATACGACTTAAACGCCAAACATTCTGTTTCCTTAAAATAGGGTACTGCCAGGATCAGCTAGAAGTCTGCATGACCTATCAGATCTCAACGCCGATCTCAAATCACTTCACATGATCCATTCTACCAGTCATGTCAAGGACAACTAGAGGTCTGCATGAGCGAGCCCAAATCGCCTCCTCACTTACCCATTCCAGAGGCTGTGCCTGTATAACCTATCGACTAACACATTCCCATATGCCGTGGTTATGAAACCAACCATCATGCTGGAATAAGGATCAATCACGATGCAAGGGTCAGGGTCAATGGGAAAGCAAAATAGGGGCTGAGGGGAGCCAAGAGGGGTCGCTTCACTCAATCCCTAAACCTGATCTAATGTCACTAGACTGGGGTCTTCCTCACATCTCAAGGGCACCCGATTCATGATTGAAGTGAATTGTGCTTATTCAATCTTTGTTCTGCTTGCTGTCCTGCTGTGCTGCATCCTCTTCTTGCTTTTTTGTGCATGACTCCCTCTGTTGTGGTGACAAATGGCTCGAGAGGGATTTGACATAGGGAGAAAGCCCACCCACATCAACTGTCACCAGAAGCAGACACTAAGTCCATTTCTCTCACCTCACAGAACTACGCACACCAGACACTGGTAGGGCTGCCTGGGAGGGGAACCCTTAGTGCAGTGGTTCTCAACCTGTGGGTTGCGACCCCTTTGGGAGTCATATGACCCTTTCACAGGGCTCACCCAATTCATAACTGTAGCAAAATTACAGTGATGAAGTAGCAAGAAAATCATTTAATGGTTGGGGGAGGGGGGCATCACCACAACAAGAGGACCTGTATTAGGAAGGTTGAGAACCACTGCCCGAGTGTGTTTAGGACTTTGCTGCCCTCAAGGTCATCAGACATTCCTGAAGGCAGAGCCACTGCAGGAAGCCCTTCTGGGAAATGCCCTGAAGACAGGTCTCAACCAACTCCACCCTCACCCTCTGAGATCCTAATCATAGGACGCATGGAAATGCTCCCTGCCACTTCGAAGGCTGTAAGTCCATGGGAGCAGAAAGCCTCCTCTTTCTCCCTTGGAGTGGTGGCTGGTGAGTTCAAACTGCTCACTTTCTGGCTAACATAACCCACAGACCAGCTCCCCCTGAGCTCAATTTGGTTTGCCGCACAGCACACATTGTTTGGAACCTTCTGAAATAGCTATGCACATGTGCAGGTTGGGGGGATTTCGCACAAGATGCAGTTTTCCACCCTCTCTTGGCAAAAATATTTTTTGCAAAAGGCTTGTATTCTCTTCTGGATCTGAGTAGCAGCTACTCTCATGAAGTCATAGCACATGCATTCATGCTACAGTCCTCCCAACTCCCTAATGTCTTACGCCGAGTCTGCTCCATGCTTTTCTGTGTCCTACATGGCAGCTGTAGGCACCCAAGGCATGGGCTCTGCAGCCTGGGTCCAAATCTCTCCTTCCCACTTCCTCACTGTGTGGTCCTAGGCTCATGACTTTATCATCCTGTGCCACTGATTTTTCATCTGTAAAAGGAGGCCAAATAGAGTCCACACATAGGCTTGTTAAGTGGAATAATTGAATTATTATACACAAAAAGCTTAGAACGGTGCTTGGCATCTTGCAAATACTATTAGGTGGTTTAGCATAGGGACTGGGTCATCCATTACATATGCTCAGGCTCAAACTTCCGGCCAGGAAGGGGTGGTACACCTAGGTGGGCATTACACCTGGATTGGCCCATCTGGGCCAGGTGAATTCAATCCAGCCATTGGGGTTGACCATGACCGTCAACCATGCCTCCCTATGGAGGAATTGAAAAGGCAGGATCTTGACCGCTCCGATGTCTCCCTTCACCCACTTTTCTGTTGTCCGTCCCCCAGGGAGGAGGTCACATGTAGATACTTGTAATCAGTTCCCTCTTTCCAATCCACCCTCCCACAACCCTCTCAGTATCACCACTCACAAATGTGATGTTTCCAGACTGAAATAGAATAAGGACGAAAGACCTGATCATCTCCATCCACACATCGACCTCTGGCCCGCCACGGTTGGCTTCCCCTCCCAGACCTGGTGATAGCACAGACTGGCATAGTTTGCTCCGCTTCCCATGAGGTGCCCATGAGAGGCTGACTCGACAACCACGGTCAAGATCAACAGCTTGAACTCCTTTATGGGTCTACAGAAACAAGAACAACCTTCTGAAAGGAGGTCGCATTGCTATTTGGGACTGGGAGAATGCCTTTGTGACAAGGATTGTGCTCTGGATCCCAAAGGCGACTTTTAAACACAGCCACATAGCAACTCCGGAAATTGCCATAGTAGAAGCCAGGTTTAAAAAAAAAAAAAGTTCTACTGGCTTGGTCAAAGGAGGCCAGAGTTGGATGGGGGTGGGTTGGGGTGGGGTAGGGTGGGAGACTCCTCTAAAAATGAACAAATTTGTTTCCTTACATATCTGTCATGTCTTTTGGTCCTGAAAGAAAGGGGGGAAAAAGCAGACGAGAGGAGGAAACGGCGACTGACAGTCATCTTGTTGGTATTCCCACAGCATCCCCTCCTTAGGCACTTGCTGCCATCTCATCCAACTCCACTCAGTATATTTTCACCCAGCAATGATGCAGAAATGTCTGTGTACTGCAGTGTTATTGTAGTCGGGCAGCGTTTACGGGTTTGACTTTCAACTCAGCATGGCAGGACGTCTAGAAGCAATTATAACCAGCACCTGCTCTGTCTGTGCGGTGGGCAGGCAGTGACGGATCCCCAGCTTCCAGAACACTAGTGCCCCCTCCCAGCTCAGGATAATGACGGTGACACTCGGCCTCCTTGTTGTCCGGGGGAGCTCTAGGAGCTCTCCTCTGAAACCTCATATTATTGGCATTTCTTTGAGTGAACACATCAAAATAGTGACTGTAAAGGAAGGTGTAGGAGATGATTATTGGTGACAAGACAAGCCTCAACCACCTCCAGAGAGCATGTCTCCTAAGTGCAAAGTATGGAGAGGGAGGAAACAATTGACCACAAATGGAATAGGCTCTGAGTCTCGCCACACAATGTATGTGCGTGGTCACTGAGGCGCCAATATTATGGCTGGAGGACGGATATGGTTTGTGCAGCCGTGATTGCCATCCAGAACGTGCCGTGCTATTGTGAAAAACGATTTTTTTATTCTGAGCAAATCTCTGCTTCCACTTGCTTTAATGCTTCGCCAGAGAGCCAGGGACTCTGGGAGGGGTGGGGACGCACAGGGCTGGGCTGACCTCAGGAACTCATGTGTAAAGGGCTTTTTCTCACTTGGAAGCAGGCTGGGTTCACAGCTGTTCTTTCTGGTAAAGCTTGTTTCTGAACCTTGCCACGTCTGAGTCCGAAGAGGGAAATGAAGGTGACAAATGCTGCGAGGAGCCCTGGGCACATCTTGGCTATGGTCCTGCTTAAGTCTGTTTCATTTGAATCCCAGTTTTACCTTTCCTCCTTTCTGGGTTCCGAAGCATCAGATGGGTGCCAAACGCTTCCACGGACAACTAAAGCTGAACAAGGTGCAGGCAGATGAAGAGCAACGGGAGGTTGGTGTTTGGGAGAATGAATACTTGGGCTTCCTAGGCCAGTCCAGCTGGTGGTTAGAGCCCTGTTTCAGATTCCACTGAAATCTCCTAGTGTCCAAGGACCAAGTGGCTCCTAAGTCCAGAATTTCTGTTACATGTCTCACCAAGGAGAAGCTGGGCCAAAATGCATTGAAGAATAAAGCAGGAGCTTGGCTTGTGAATCCACTCTCTGATTCTGAAATTTCAAAGGCTCCGTGCACAGACATTTCAACACTGAAAGCACAGCAGGGAAAATCAAAGACTTGGGCTTCCTCCTTGCCTCTCTTTTAGGGCTTTTATGGTTTTCCAAGGCGCCTCCCAGAGCCGAGTGTTGTATAGGTCATGTTTAAAAATGTCGTAGTTCTGAGGGACTTGCTGTTCTGCTTTCTTTTGCAAGGAGACCCGGTTTCTTGTCATGTGGCCAAACACAGAGCACAGATGTCTGTGGGCCCCCTCCCTTTCCCCTGACTTTTGCTCTCTTCTCTGGATACACTACTGTCCTGTTCTCCCTTACAAGATCTGAACTGCTCACACACTTCGTTAAATTCTCATCCTAGCGAGAAGCATCCGAGCATCTTATTAGAGCCTGTATGAGTTCTGTTCTGGATGCCTATTTGTGTAACTTCAGGTCTCTGGCATGGAAACGTCCCATGCCCACAGACCCACACAGGTAATATAAACTCCAACAGTAGTTTAAGGTTTAAGGTGGTCACAGGGAACACTGGGGCCCGTGTCTCCTGGTGAACCCTTCAGGCTGTCTAAAGGGGCTAGTTCCATCTCAATGCAGCCATGCAGGAATGTAGACCGGTTAGGTAGCAAGACAAGGGGTTGTTCCTCTCCATGCTTAGGGGGCCCCCTACAGGAGGTTGGAAGCCAATGCGGGCTAAGCCCAAGCCCGGAGAGCTTACTTGACGCCTCCCAGCTGAAAGCCCTTAAAAGGCTGGAATCTGGAGACCACCGCCCCTTCCCTTCAGCTGCTTCTCTGCCTTCCACTCAGCAGGGCTGAGTGTGCAGTGTCATGAGGGTGCCCGTGTTCAGTTTAGTGTAACGCCGGAACCTTCTTCTCTCATGTACATAAACCCACTCGGAATACCAACCAGACTTTGGTGTGAATTTCTTTCCAGTGTGTAGCCAAGGACCGAGACATTTCCCACCCGAGAAACCTAACAGACCCAGACTTACAATAAACCCATATTTTTATTTATAAGGCAAGAGGTGACCAGGTCTAGACAATAATGGTGAAGAGGGCCCTGGGTTTGAGAAAGATTCTGAAGTAGAATCCATAACCCTTAGAAATGTATTGGCCTTGGGGAGGGGCAAAGAGGGCTGGATTGAGAAAGTCTCTGGCATCCAGTTCTGACTTGACTTCTGGATCCTGAATCCTTCAGGGCCATGACCTTGCCCTCCAGCCAGACTTTCCAATAGCCGTCTTCTCAGAGCCTTGTTAAGTTCTCATAATACATTACACCTGCCATCCTGTGAGCGGCTACCAAACCCAGGCACTTTTTTCAAAGACAAGCTCGCTCTCTCTACCCCTAAGAGCAGGTAGTTTGGGGATGATGGATATGAGATACCACAGAAGACAAATCTGTTATCTTCCATGGTGCACAAAACATGCTGTCACAACCAGGACTCGTGACAATCCCTCAGTTTCCTAAATTGCTTCACTGCTACTTTTTAATTAAGCCTCATTAGATTGTCATATATTGATAAGAGGGATGACCCTGAACTAGATGCATAAATTAAAGCTATCCTCATCCTGTGCTTTTATATGAATGTGTTAATTATTTTTGTCATTAGGGAGAATAATGGAGGGATGGAGCAATACCAAACGGAGTTTGACAAAGTGTTGGTGTTTGCTGCGGCAAACGTGGTGCGTGTCAGATACAATCCGTCACCCAGTGAGTCTGCAATTAACACCAAGGGACAAAGGTAGGATTCCCTGTAATAAATAACCTTCCTCCCAGATGCTAATGGAGACCCAGCAGGACCCACTGTTGTGTTGTCGCAGTTGTACACGGGCCCTTAGAGGAGACAGAGCTGGTGTTTGAAACGAGTCTTGTTTGCCCCCAGTTGGCTCACACATTTGTTTTTTAAATGGCATAATCACTAACATTTAAACACAGGGTGATGTCACGTAACAATCTGCAGCTTCTGAGAAATGGAGAGGCCCGACTTTGCTGGTTGACAGTGCAGAGGGACTGGGGGAGCAGTCAGATATGGTGATCAGAGTTTGGAATCCTTGCCTTCCAAGTACATGTGTCAAGGAGTTCAAGGGTTCAGAAATTTAGGAGGGAAGTTCCAGAAGACAAGTTTGTGTGGTCGATAATAAACCAATATAGGGGTTGAGATTTCAATCTGTTGGCTATTTATTTTGTGCTTGGTAGCCAACCAGCCCAGAATTCCTGACCTCGCCGACCTGTGAAACAAGGACCATTCCAGAATGACATAGAAGCAAGCACGGAAGCGAGGGCATCCATTACCCCGAATGCGTAGGGGTCAGGAACTAAGTGCTTTCTGTAGAACAGCTCCAGAAGGCAGACCTTTGGCTGGAAAACCTGTTAGGGAGCTAGCATAGGGACTGGCAGGCCTATTACACATGCTCAGAGGTCCGAGCTACCGGCTCATGAAGCAGTGGCTCACTGCATGCTCAGAAGTTCAGGTTTCCAGCCAGGAGGGGGAGCTATGCCTGGGTGGGGCTGTACCTGCATTGGCTCACCTAGGCCAGGTGAATTCAATTAAACAATTCAGCCAATGGGGTCGACCCACGTCATCGACCACGCCTCCCTAACCGCTCATAAAACTCACGGGGATCCCAAACCAGGCCTCAGCGTGAGCTGTTTCTCGCGTGGAGCCGAGGACCGAGGCACACCTGTCCCCGGAGAGGTCGAAAAGAAGCGGTACTGTGTGATTCGGAGCTATGAGGTAAGCCGGCCCCAGGAGTGGGCCCTCCCATGTTGGTCTCACGGATTGGGGGCCCCTCTGGGCTCCTTTTACCTCACCACCCTCGCGAGAATTGTTGGGTTGAATTCACGGTGTCCGTCTTTGCGCCGTTTCTTGCTGGTGTCCGTCTTTGCGCCGTTTCTTGCTGGTGTCCGTCTTTGCGCCGTTTCTTGCTGGTGTCCGTCTTTGCGCCGTTTCTTGCTGGTGTGCGGGACTTGACGTGCCTGCTTTCCCAGGAACTCACCTGCCTTCCCGGGCTGCATTTGTGAGGGGGCTGGGACGCTGCTGCCTGGAGGCTGGGAGGATTTTGACTCCCAAAGCCTTCTCGAGGCTCAGTGTATAAGGTTTATTTGGATGTGAAAACGGAATTAAAGATGCAATTAACGAAGTTTTAGAAGCAGGCTTTATTGAGAAGCTTGCGGGCGGGTTCAGCAACTCAGGGTATTGAGCTATTGAAGCTGCGCCGGGGGAAAAAATCCTGGCGGCGTTTTTATGCCCACTGTTGGCAGGCACAGCTGGGGAGGATCATAGCTGGGGAGGTTCTGCGCACACACAGGTGCTTCAGAAGGGAGAAGGTCGTTAATCTTATCTATATGTCAAGGAAGGATGGAGTGACCATATCTTCAGAAAACATTCTGGCTTTGGGACGAGCTGGTTCCAGGAATTTGGGGTTGAGCAGGGGAGGTGTGGTCGGTTAGGGTTCAGCCTTGAGAGCTAAGATGGAGGTGCAGGACTCAAAATGGAGTCTGTTGTGCCAAGACCGGACATTTTAGACTGTGCCTATTCCCTATAGGGCACAGTAACCGTTTCTGTAACTGCTTCCTGTGGGTAGTGGGTAAAAAGCAAGGGGAGGGGCTTTTCAGGCAGAGTACTGACATTTGCGGCCTAGCACAGGGTGGAGAGGTTGGTATTGCTGGTGAATTGCTATACGGGTAATTTCGCGGAGTCGACTTTGCCGGAGCTGGATGAGACAAGGAGCAATTAAGATCAAAATTATAACTAAAATTATGGGTCCTAGTATGGGGGCTAGGAAGGAGTACAGAGAAGAATTCCACCAGGAGGAAGATCCATCTGTTCTGAATCTGTTGTTTTGCAGCTCTCGGTTTAGCTTGTTGAGGATCTGGACTCTAGTTTCCACAATCCCCAGTTTATGGATATAATAACAGCCTTCCTCCTGGAGGAAGAGGCAGGTTCCTCCTTTTTCAGCCGTGATGAGGTGTAAAGCGCGGTGGTTCTGCAAGGCAACTTGGGCAACAGAGGTTATTTGTCTTTGCAGGGAGGCTAGAGACTTGGCAGAGGCATCGACTGCCAGCTGGAAGCATGCAGTTAACTTGTCTGCTGTGATGATAGTGTCCAAGGGCTCCGCCGCTGAGTCCTACTGCAATTGCTGCTGAGGCGGAGGAGATTCTCACTGCTATCGGGAGAAAAACTGCTCTTTTAGTTTGACGACTGTATACTTGGATGTATTTGTCCTGGAACTCAGCCGGAGTGTATATAGGGAGCTGTGGAACCAGAGTGACGGGTAGAGGTAGAACTGATGTTTATATGCATAGTGAGTGTATGGTTGCACCAAAAGAAAATTTTTTCTGGCCCTGTTAGTGGTTTGGAGGGGATTTGGGTGACATTACATGTCTGTGTCGATGGATTGGAGTAGCAAAAGGGCACTTGAGTGTTTTCTGGTTGGATGTACAGAGGGACGTTGGGGATGGTTATGGCTTTTGTGGTCTTTACGTTGGATGAAAATGACAGGGCAGGACCTGGTACTGCTACCAGAGGAGGGCGTTCTAGGGCCGCACACATGAAGCAGGTGGAGAGGTTGCCTAGTCCAGCAAAGTGGCGATGGCCAGTCCCTGCTGTAGCAGGGTGAGCCAGGAGAAGGGAGACTCAGAAGGTTTAGAAATTTAGTTAGTGAGTTGAAGGTCTTGGATCTGAATATTACGGTGGATGGTGGATTGGACCTGGAGTAGCGACTTCCATACATACAGTTTGGCGTCCAGAAATTTCTCTCGGCGAGTGGTGCACTAGGCTCCTGGAACCGGAGACGTCCACCGGCTATCCCAGGGGTCTGGGATTGTGAGAGTGTATTTAGATTGATGGTAGTAGAATCATCCCTGGGGACGAAAGGAAAGGTAATGTATCTGGCAGGAAGACCAAGGACACCCTACATTTTTCTGCATTCACTTTTTTGCACATTGGGTAGTTGCCTTCTGGTCATACAGGAAGCGTTTTAAAATCAGTGAAATTTAAGTATATGCGTGCTCTGCCCCCTGTGGGTGGGCAGTTAGCGGTGGCCAGCAAATAATCATAACACTTAGTGCAGGCGTAATTGGTATAGTTTTCAGTCAAGTAAAATCGCCAGGCAAAAGGGGAAATTATACTAGGTTTAGCTGGCTGGCTTGGTGAGGTGAGTGAGGCAGAGAGACATAGGACCAGTAGACTGAGCAGACCACTGGGAGCCATGGTCAGAGTTTACTGCCATCTGGACTCGGGACAAATGTACCCAGGAATCTAGTCTAAGAACCTTGATTGCTGATGGAGTGGTAAGGGACAGTGTAAGGGCCTTTCCACCGGGGTGCTAAGGGTTTGGGTGCAAGGGATTTAATTAACACAGCATCTCCAGGATGCACTGGTTTTTTGTGATCAGCAGAGGTCAGAGAGGGTTCAGGGATGGCAGAGTTGGCGTGTTGTCTAAGAAGGTTGTGGAGCAAGCACAAGTATGGAAGGTATAAAGCTAGCAGAGGGCAATCGGTTGCAGGAAGAGGCGAGAAAAGGAAAGGTTGTCTGTAGAGTATTTTGAAAGGACTGAGGCCGGACGGCTCCTGAGGGGCTGCGCCAAGGCGAGTATAAGAGCAAAGGGTAATAGTTGAGGCCAAGAAAGTTGCAGTTCTAGGGAGAGTTTGGTGAGTTGTTGTTTTATGAGACCGTTAGCTCGTTCAACCTTACCAGAAGACTGGGGGTGGTAGGCTGCGTGGAGTTTCCAGCAGATGCCCAGTGAGGCGCAAACTGCCTGCTGCACCATAGATATGAAGTCTGGACCATTGTCCGACTGAATTGAAGCAGGCTGGCCAAAACGAGTAATGATGTCTTGAAGAAGGTGAGTGCCGACTATGCTTGCACTCTCAGAGGAGGTGGGAAAGGCTTTGATCCATCCTGAAAATGTGTTCACCATAGTGAGGAGATATTTAAACCGCTTATGCTTTGGCATGTGGGTAACGTTTATCTGCCAGTCCTGTCCCAGTAGGTGCCCTTACATCTGGTGGAGCTGTTTATGAGGGTGTTGAGCTTTCTGGCTATTGGAGAGGGCACCGATGTTGCATTTTGCATGTACTGTGTTGATAGTACTCCATAGTCCAGTGGGGTGAAATATGGGGTTAGAAACGTGTAGAGAGCTTTTGGCCCGATGTGTGGAGAATTGTGAATATTGGTGATGATTGTTTCCTGTTGTAACTTTGGGAGAATGAGTAAGTTCTATTTGTGTACCCACCATTTTTGTTGAGGAAGAGAGCAATACTGGGTGTTTTCCTGATCAGTGTAAGTTGGAGTGTAAGTGGGAGGTAAAAAGCATACTGAGCTAGCAGCGGGAAAGTTGTTGGGCTAAGTCTGTAACAGGATCTGCAGAGTGGGAGGGGGGCCTGTCTATTCCCATAACCGAGACCAGGGAAGGGGAAGTAGGGCCTGAGTGAGAGGGCGAAATGGAGAAGGTAGTCCGCTACCTGGAGCACAACCCTGGGCTCGGCGAGGGTTACCGGAGTCGAGGAGCCAGGGCCTCTTCAGTCCATGAACCCCAGCAGCTCCATACCTTGCAGCTATGTGTCTGGAGTTTCCAGGATCTCGGCACCTCGGCTTTGCAGAGCCGGTGGCAGAGCCAGGGTCGGGCAGTTCGACTTCCAGTGGCCTGGCTGTTTGCACTGCGGGCAGGGCTTGGTAGGAGGCTTGGGATTGGGGCAAACTTTTGCCCAGTGGTGACCCAGCCACATTTGAAGCAGGCTCCTGGCGGTAGGTGCCGGCTCCCCTGGGGAGTGTGGCGATGGACGGGATTGCCTGCCGGCCTTAGGGCTGCTACCAGGGCTTGGGAATGGAGGCTAACCATCTGTTGGACCCTCACCTGGCATGTGGCCTCAGCTGGCTCCTCCCAAGCGTTGAAAACTTTAAATGCCATTTTTACCAGATCCTGTATAGGGGTTTCAGGGCCCTCCTCAGCCTTCTTTAGCTTTTCTTTCCGATGTCAGGGACTGACTGGAAGGTGAAGTGAGAGGCCAAAATAGAGGCCCCACTTTTTAGACCCTGGGTCTAAACGAGTGTACTTTGTGAGTGCCTCCTGGAGGCGGTTAAGAAAAAGAGCAGTAACTTCTCTCAGTTTGTCATAGTTGACAACCTTGTTGGAGACTGTTTCCAGACCTCTAATGAGGTACCTGAGCATGAGGTTTCTATAAGGAAGATCAGACGCCCGGCCGGGCTGGTAACTCCAACTGGGGTCCTCTATTGGGATGGCATGCGCCCCCAAGGGGACATTTGGGTCGATAGCGTGGTTTTTGTCTGTGTACGTTCCTCGGCAGTAAGGGTAGAAGCAAGGATCATTTGGATGCCATGCCAGGTTAAATCATACGTTTGGGAAATGTAGGTAAATTCTTTAATAAACTTAGAGGGGTCTGCTGAGAAAGAGCCCAGGCGGGTCTCTATCTGCGACAGGTCCTTTAAGGAAAAAGGGACGTGGACTTGAACGAGTCCCTACACACCTGCAACCTCTCTTAATGGACAAAGGGCAGCTGGAGGGTTGTGGGAGCGGGTATGAAAGGCAAGCGGTGAGGACAGGAGAGAGCGATGGGGTGGCGCAGCGGGCGGGGGAGACTGATAGGTCAGCGGGAGAGGCACGCTGAGGAGCTTGGCTGGCTCTTCTGGGGTTTGAATGGCAGGTTCTTTCTGCTGAGGAGATAGAGCTAACTGTATTTGGCGGGCGGAACAATGGCTACAGAGGTCAGGGCGGGAACGCAAGTCCCAAAAAGCCTGCACATAGGGGACTTCAGAATCCTTACCAGTCCTCCTGCAGAAATTGTCCAGGTCCTGTAGAACGTTGAAATCAAAAATGGCCGTCGGAAGCCAATGTGCGTGGTTGTTAAGCTGGGACTAGGGCCAGGCAACTTGGGAGAGAAAAACAAGTCTTTTCTTTCACAAGGTCTGAGTGAGAGGGAGAGACTCATCAGGGCAGCCATAGACTGATTTTGAACGTAGGCAAGCGCCGCGCCTAAAGGTCCTGGAGATTTGGGGAAGATGGGTGGCTCTTAGGGGACCCCAAAAGAAGTGGGGAGCCACACACCTATCCCGGGTTTTTGGCACCAAAACACAAGGTCTATTTGGATGTGAAAACAGAATGAAAGACCCAATTAACGAAGTTTTAGAAGCAGGCTTTATTGAGAAGCTTGCGGGCGGGTTCAGCAACTCAGGATATTGAGCTATTGAAGCTGCGCCGGGGGAAAAAATCCTGGCGGCGTTTTTATGCCCACTGTTGGCAGGCACAGCTGGGGAGGATCATAGCTGGGGAGGTTCTGCACACACAGGTGCTTCAGAAGGGAGAAGGTCGTTAATCTTATCTATATGTCAAGGAAGGATGGAGTGACCATATCTTCAGAAAACATTCTGGCTTTGGGACGAGCTGGTTCCAGGAATTTGGGGTTGAGCAGGGGAGGTGTGGTCGGTTAGGGTTCAGCCTTGAGAGCTAAGATGGAAGTGCAGGACTCAAAATGGAGTCTGTTGTGCCAAGACTGGGACACAGCGTTGTGCCGCGGCTCCGGCAAGCAGCAGGCCTGGGGGCGCCTGCGTCCACCCTGTTGGTTTCGGCAGGACTCTGGCTGGGTGGCCGGCTCCAGGCTGGCTTTTGGCTAGGCCGCAACCTGCGGCCTCCATTTTCCCAGCCACGTGACTCCACTCTCAGGCAGAATGGCACCACCTGTGTCTGTTGTAGCTACACTCCATTCCCAGACAGCAAACCGCCCAGACTGCCGGAAAGTTCAACAGAACAAGTTTCATTTCCTGCGCAGGGACCAGACCATCTGCTCTCTTGAGGGGAGACTGAGCGGCCCCCCAGTCTAATTTTCCAAAGGTTTTTATACTTTTGCAATGTGCAGGTGTGCAAGCAGGCAGAGCTCAGAAGCGGGGTATTGTGGTTAGCCATTCTTAGTTGAACCAAAACTGCTCTGGTCCTTCTCGCAAGCCTTCTGAACATCCATTTCCTTCTGTACGTTCCCTTGGGCGACGTCTGCACAGCCTAACTCCCCAGTATCAGCTAGTTCATTGGCAGTTCATAGCTAGTTTATTTACCATTCATAATGGCTTCTGAAAAGCTCAAAATGACTTCTCTTGTCAAGGCTATTTAAGCTTTGCCCAGAGCTGCTATATTCTCTCCTGTTCTTAGCCAAGTTCAAATCATTGAATCTTCGGTAGCCAGCCCAGTGTATGGTGGGCTCAGCACTAAGAGTTTTGTGGCTTGTACTTTCTGTGTAAGGAATGCCACTAGCTTATTGGTTATTACTGGGTCAAATGTGAGGCTTAGCAGGAAGAGGATTAGAGGCCGGCTAGGGCCGTTCATAGGGTAGTTAGCCAGGCTGACCAATTAAGTAGCTTTTCAAACCAATTGGTTCCTCCATTTCCTTTCTTGACTCTTTGTTCTAATCCTTTCCTAACCAGGGCTCATCTATCTTTATTGATTCCGAATGCTTTGCATAGAATTAGTTTCTCCCAATGCTGTGCACAGCATTCCTTGTTTCCAAAAGAGCAAGTCAAGCCCTCGGCGGGTTTGCAACACAACTGCTACAAGGGAGTCTAGGGATCTTTCTAAATGGGAGACAGGTTTTTTTTATCCCTGTAGATCTAAAGCAATTTGCTGACTAAGAGTCTGAGAGTTTAAGTTTCCTTGTATTAAAGCAACTGACCCGACTGCAGCTAATCCCATAATCCCAAGCCCTGTTACCAGTGGGACCAATACTGGGGCTCTTTGAACTCATCCGGAAATTCCAAAGTTATCCCTACACCTCCTTCACCAGAACACAGGTACACTTGAGGACTAACATGCACTAGCACACAAATACCCGGGTCCGCTACTAATACTGGGGAAAAGAGACAGGGTGTTCGTCCTGTGGAACAAGTAAAGCAAGTACTCATTGGAGCAGATAACAAATTAGGATCACCATTTGGTTCAATGGGAACAGCTTGAAGGCAAAAATCTCGATATCTTGATATATTAAAGGGATACTTAAATGAATAAAAACACAGTCCTTGCCCTTGCAAATCTTTTAAAGTGAGCTTAGACTTGAGTCCATACTAACATCCCCTATAGACTGCTGCTTCGTGTAATCCTTTTTACTAACATGTCTAATTGTATTACACTCTGTACCAATAGTGCTATTTGTACCTGTGCCTACATAGTAAGGGGAAGCAGGGTTCAGACAAAGCCAACAATCAGCTGTGAGGTGAGGATTTGAGTTCATAAATTGGAATACAGCATCCCGAGAATCAAACACAGAACCTTGAGGTGGCTCCTGAATGAGAAGGGCCCTGTGAGTTGGGCTGGCAGTGAACGGGAAAGTTACTGGAGAGTCTGGATGGTGCGGCAAAGGAATCTTAATGACACCAGCTGTGGCTCTTCAGGATTTATCCCGAGGTTTGGGCCTTTGTACGGATGGCAGGTTGCCATATTTTACTTTGCTGGATAGAAAAAGTTGTCCCGGGATCTCGATCATTTACATAATGTTGAATTCCCCATGTTTTCCCAGTGAACCCAATAACGCTTGAATCCAATTCTTATTGGGTTACATTTGGAAACCATACACGTAGTGGGATCAAACCCTTCCGACTTGAGTCTCATTCTTGTAAAAATAATAGGGTCATCTTTAACAAGTTTCCACCCTGAAAATGATAGTTTCACAACCCCAAGCTGCACAATGATAATGTCCCTCCCCTTGGCAGTTAGGGAGTCCATGAGCCGGGCATATATAGACATGGTTTGTGTGGAGCCTTCTTTCTATAGAGGGTATTCCGCACCCATAGGACGGGATTCCAGTATAGGTCCCATTGTGCCCTTTACCTTTAAAGGATCCAGCATGCCAATTCTTTCCTAGCAAATCAAACAAATCAAAATGAAAACAGGGGGTCATACCCAGTATAAGAGGTTACATATTCACTGCTGGAGGTTAGAATGGCAGTCCACAGATGTGTTTGTGCTTGGGGGAAACACTGGGTGCTGTCAGCAATACTCGGAGAAAAACAATTAAGTTCTGTAAAGCCTTAATTTTGAGGGATTTTCCGTCTTTCTGGGTGTCCATCTTTTCAGGATATGCTCCGGGAGGGCTTTTTTTTTTTTTTTTACTTATGACTGATGAATCCACGGCCCCCTCCCCACTATTTTAACAGCAGTTGGTGTTGTAAGTATCACTTGGTATGGGCCAGTCCACCTAGGTTCTAAGGTGTCAGGTTGGTGTTTCTTTACCCATGTCCAGTTTCCTGGTTGCACGTTGTTGGCTGCCTGTTCCCTTTCGCTTGGTTAGGCCCAAAATGAAGGTGTCAGAGCAGATGATTTGTCTCTCACTTGTTGCACAGCCTGCAGGCACTCGATGAGGGAACGATTAGTGACTTCCATTATTTCTACTTCCTTCAATCTTGGGAGGATTTGGGGAAGGTCTGCCAAACATAAATTCAAATGGGGTCATGCTTTTCACATAGGGAGTGCATCGGACTTGAAGTTGGGCAAAAGGTAAAGTAAGGATCAACCCAGGTCTCGCCAGGTCCTAAATGCAACTTAACGAACAATTCCTTTAGGGTTCTGTTTATTTTTTTCTACTTGCCCTGAAGAGCTTCCAGTTAATATTTAGAAGCATTGCTAAGACTTTAGTAATTTGAGCAATAAATGTTGGGCCATTGTTGAACCCCAAGGTGGTGGGAAGGCCAAATCTAGGGACAATTTTAGTTACTAATAATTTACACACAGTGGCAGCAGTTTCCTTCTTGGTTGGGAAGGCTTCCACCCATCCAGAATAGGTGTCTACGAACACCAGCAAATATCGGTAGCCATACTTTCTAAGTTTGATATCCATAAAGTCCACCTCCCAGAATTCTCCAGGACTACTACCTCGAGCTCGTGGTTGGGGTTGCTCCTTTTCTTTCTGGGGTTGTTGACCCGAGCACAGTGCAATCAACGGTGGGTGACATCTGCCACCCTGTGTCCAAGCCTGGGTATGTAAAAGTGCCTGAGAAGCAACTGAGACAGTTTAGAGAGGATCCCAAATGCATACCTTCATGTAGTCCTTGAATCAGATCTCTCCCAGAGCTTCTGGCATGAATCTTCTTCCATCAGGATGGAGCAGCCACCCGGGATGCTCCCAGTCTTTTTGGCAGGCCAGCTCTTGGCTTATCTTTAGATCATTTTCTGAGTATGTAGGTTGTGGCTGTAACACTGGGGATGGCATGGTCACAGCCACTACCTTGGGGATTTGTGGTATAGTCCTGGCATTCGAGATCCACCGGTCTGGGGGTCTGGTTAGGAGTGGTTCAACCATAGGTCCCCCTACCACAGCAATATCCTGTCCCAGTGTAAGCTTCCTAGCTTCTATGACTAGGATGGCCGTGGCAGCCTCAGCTCGCATGCAGCTCAGCCATCCTGCAGCTACAGAGTCCAGTTTCTTTGAAAGATAGGCCACAGGTCTCTTCCATGGCCGCAAGTTCTCAGTTAGCACTTCTTTTGCTGTGCCTCTGGCCTCACATAGACAATTGGAAGGGCTTTACTATGTCTAGTAGGGCAAGAGAGGTTGCCCATATGAGCGACTTTTTAAAGGATTCAAACGCTTGTTGTTCTACTTCAGTCCATTTAAGTTCTTTTTCCTTCCCCAGTACTTGCATATAGGGGTTTCGTTGTTTTTGCAAATCCCAAATTCCACAATGGACAGTACCCCACAGCTCCTAGAAACTCTTGCAACTGCCTCTTAGTCTCAGGGACTGGGATTTGGAGGATCGCCTCAGTGTGGCTGGGGGACAAAGTCCGTTTTCCCTCCTCCAGTTGGTAGCCTAGGTATACAGCTTTATGGACACACAGTTGAGCCTTTCTTGCAGATACCCTGTACCCCAATGGGCCAAGGACTATTATCAGGTCCTTGGTAGCCCGTTGGCATTCCTCCAGGGTTTCGGAGGCCAGGAGGAGGTCATCTGCATACTGGAGCAAGGTGGTTTGGGGGTGTTCCTCCTTGTGTCCCTGTAAGTCTTCACTGGGTTGATGTGCAGGGGACACGGGTATGGAGAACAAAGCATCCTTTAAGTCCAAAACAGTATAACAAATTCAGTTTGACGGGATAGTACTCAGGAGGGTCTCGGAATTTGGCACATGGGGTGGCCAGTTTCTATCCTCTCATTTGCCTCTCTGAGATCCTGCACCGGTTGGAAGTCCTCAGTTCCCGGCTTCTGCATGGGCAGCAGGGGAGCATTCCATGTGGACTTGCAGAGGACCCAAATGCCTGTCCTCTTTAGTCTGCAAATGGGAACAGAAATACCCACTTTTGCTATCCAGGGAGTAGGGTTAGCTTGACACACCAGTGTAGCTTGAGCTCAGAAGTTGTACGACCCCAGGCACCTGAAGTTCAGAAAGGTCTGGCAGGTTGTTCTCTGCCCAAACAAAAGGAATATCTTTTAGCGATTTATCAAGAAGTACCTTTGAGGAGGTCTTTTCTGCTCCTTGATAAAACACATATCACTCTGACATTGGAGCGGTGAGCAAAACTTTTGGCTTTTCAAGTTCAAGGGTTAAGGTGGTTGTAGCAGATGAGAAAGTAATTATGGCTGCTATTTTTCATAATAAATCACGATCAATAAGGGGATAGGGGCATTCAGACATTACATGAAGGAGCGTGTAACTGTCTCTTGTGCTAAATCTGTTATTCTGGCCGTTGTCCATGGGTGTGCTTGGGTCTGCCCTGGGGCCCCTGTAATGAAAACCTTTCCTTTTGACAAGGTACCTGTAGTCTTTTCTGAAACCAAGAAGGTGACCCCTTTGTCCACCTAGAAATTTACTGGCTGGCTCCCTACATGGAGAGTGAGCATGGGCTCTTTGGGGTCAAGTGAAACAGAGCCTGGACACCTTTATTCAGCTTCGAGCATTATTGTCTGTAGCTTCGATTTTTCTAGGCGAGGACTAGGCCCGTTCCCTCTAGTGGTGGCTTGTCCGCCTCTCCTGGGCTTTTCAAGGCACTGATTTTTTCCAATGTCACTGTTTTGTATAGTAGGTACATGGATACTTCCTCAGGACTAGGCGAGTGAGAAGCAGGGTATTAGGGTTAGCCATTCTTAGTTGAACCAAAACTGCTCTGGTCGTTCTCGCAAGCCTTCTGAACACCCATTTCCTTCATGACATTCCCTTGGGCGACGTCTGCACAGCCTACCTCCCCAATATCAACTAGTTCATTTACACTTCCTAGCTACTTTATTTTCTTTTCATGGTGGCTTCTGTCAGCCCCAAATGGCTTCACTCTTGTCAAAGCTGTTTCAGCTTTTCCCAGAGATCCTACACAGTCGCCATTGTAGCCGAGAGGTAACAGGGTCTGTGACCATGGCCAAGATGGCACCCACCAGTCCAAACATGTGGAAGGGCGCTGCCTAGGGAGCTGGGTGAAGAGGCCTGGGAGTTAGCCCTGCCTGGTCCCGGGAGCCAAAAGTTTCCCTTTTCCCCTCCATTCCCTTTGCCTTTCTCCTGGTTTTTCCAACAAGCTGCTCTAGCCCTATAACGCCAAGCACAAAATTGTCATAATTCTTAATGAAAACGTATCTGGTACCCAAATTATAGATGTGACAATTTGGTCACATTTCAAAAACACTGAAAATTTTATGCTTTAAAAATATATTTTGAATGCCATATATATTGATAACTATGAAAGTAAAGAATAAAAACCAAAAAAAAAACCATATTTCCTAAATTTAAAACTTGAGGCGTTATAGGGCTAGTGTTCTTCCAGATTTGGTTTGTTCCTTCTTACAGGCTGGTTTTCCGTGGCCCAGGCTTAGGCCAATGGCGTTCGGAAGCCTAGGCGGAGTCACTGTTACCTTTAGGCTTTCAGCGATGCTGCTTCAGGCA
The DNA here is from genome assembly GCF_050624435.1 of Tenrec ecaudatus. NCBI lineage: Eukaryota > Metazoa > Chordata > Mammalia > Afrosoricida > Tenrecidae > Tenrec > Tenrec ecaudatus. Next base: position 95,888 of record NW_027458030.1, on the reverse strand, counting down.
CTTTTGGGGACAGCTCTTACTTAATACACAGCTCCTCTGCCATGATGTTCCAGCCAGAAATTCCAATTTCCCTTAAGGTTCCCTCAGCTGCCACGTGTCCCTTCCCTTCAGAGATTTGAGCGTCAGCCCCGCCAGCAGGCGTCTTGGAGGGCCTTGGGGCCATCCCAAGAAATGGTCCTCCTAGCCTGTTGTCCAGAAAAATGGTTGGACCTAAAGGTCGCCCTCGGCGATTAGTCCTTGACCCCTTCCCTCGGGCTGAGGCATGAGATTCAGGGCAACCCAGGGGTGCACTCTCAACGTGGGGGTTATTGACCTGGAGGCAGCAAGCTGTCAATCGCCTCCTTGTTTTGCACTTTCTAGATGGGACTTAGCAGCTTGATGCTCAGGAATTGCCCCCTTGCATGAATCGTGTCCAATTGGGATAGAGTTGATACAGAGAGGCTGGGCAAACAAAAGCTGATAGATTCACTTTGCAACTCTATTTGGCCACAGTATCGTTTTGAGAAAGGAGAATGATGGGCAGAGAATGGTACGCTTTCCCTTCCAACCGTGATTCACCGGGAACAGTTCGGTAGAGTGCCGGGAAAGTGGGCGGAGATGCCAGAACTTAGAGCATTTCTCCTCTCGAGGAGCAGTAGGAGACCTTCATCCCCAGTGCACCCAGGAACCCCTAAGGCAGGCGTCCTCAAACTGTGGTCCATGGGGCACATGTGGCGCGATGCCATTTATCCCACCCTCAGGGTGTTTTTGCTGCCACTGCCTGTCCTGCTTAGCAGCCGACTCGTGCAGTGTGCATAGGAATTTGTCCATAGGTTTTTTGAAAACCATAGTCTGGCCCTCCAACGGTCGGAGAGACAATGAACTGGCCCCCTGTGTAAACAATTTGAGGACCCCTGCCCTAAGGGATCCTGGACTTCAGGTCACTATTGTCCCAGCCCTGAACCCTCCCTGAACATTCTACCCCTAGTAGAGGCGCCAGGGGCATTTGGTCCACGGGTAACTTACAAGCCTTTTACTCAAATAGGACCCGAGAAAATTAAAAATGACACAGGCAGTTACTCTACTTTTGATCCCTGTTGACTCCGCCTGTAGCATCCCAATATTACAATTTAACCCTATAACGCCGAGCATGACCTTTCCCTAACATTTGATGAAATGAATATAAATGTATATATATTGATAACTATGAAAGTAATGAATCAAAACGAAATTTTTTTTGCCCCAAAATTTAAAAGTGAGGCGTTATAGGGTTAAAAAGAAGGATGGTTCTTATCAGAGGGGCCAATGCCTTAGGATCATAAGTGAAGCGGTGATCCCACTGCACCCAGTAGTGCCCAAACCCTGGACCCCCCTAGGGGAAATTGTGAATGCTTTTACCCCCGTGCCGGTACTTAGAATGAACAAACACACACGCCTGATAATCCTAAGATTTTTACTTACTTCCTGTGATACTCACCTACTTTCAAGGGCACTCCCACCTCACAATCCTAGCCTTGTCTCAGTTAAACTGTTCACCCTTTTGTGCGTTTGTTGGTTTTTCCAGAAGTTCTCAAGTTACCAAAGCCCCTAATCCAAGTGTGCCAGCTCCAGGACCACCATCTCCTGGACCACTTCAACCTTATCCATCCTAGCGCTGAGTGGACAACCCCTCCCAGCAGAGCAGGAAGGGTGTGGACCCAAAGCCCCACATCGCCCCTTCTGCCAGCAGGAAGTAGCTAGAGATGTCGTCGCCCAGTACCCCAAAGATTTGGGTCCACATCTCTTCAGGGTGGAAATGTTAGGTAGCTAGCATAGGGACTGGGGTGTCCATTACACATGCTCAGAGGGCCCAGTGAGCGGCCCAGGAAGGAGTGGCACACTGTGCGTGCTCAGAGGTCCAGGTTTCCGGCCAGGAAGGGCAGGTCCACCTGGGTGGGCGCTGCACCTGCATCGACCCACCTAGGCCAAGTATATTCAATTCAGCCACTAGGATCGACCAGGGTTGCCCACCACACCTCCCTAACTCTCCTAAACCTCACTTGGATCACAAACCAGGCTTTGGCGTGAATTCTTTCTCACGCAGAACCAAGGACCGAGGGATATCTGTCCCCAGAGAGATCTGACCAACCCAGGAAAGCTCTTTGGAGGCAGCAGGAGTGGAAGTGAGTGGCTGGTGGATACTGCTCAGATGCATGGCTTTCTGCTTGGAAGGGGTTTTAGTCTCGGCTGACAGGATCAGAGGAGGTAGTATGTCTGGATCACATAGTATCCATGTCCACAAATGAGCTGCCCATTCCAAAGTCCTGACAGTGCTTTTGGAAAACACTGTGCTTTGGAATGTCACCCCTTGCAGAGGGCAGTGGGAGGGGCTGGGACCCAGGTATGCTGCCCCTTGCTCCCAGTTGCCGGTTTCTGGATCCTGATTATATCTCTCACAGGATCAGTTAGTGGGCTTGTTGTCTGCCTCAGGCTTTGTTCACCGAGGTCCTCCAGCTAGGTGGTGGTGTGTGTGCATGAGCAGAGGCTTCCTGCCAATCCCCCATGAGTTGAAGAGCTCCCCTGGTGTGGGCTCCGTGAAAGAGGTGCCCCAGACAGCAGGACTACCCAGGAGGGTGGACCCTGCAGGAACCGGAGGGCCATTCCCCCTGTGGAATGACCTCAGAGCCCTGCCTCTCTCACTGTCCAGCTGCCGGGGCTGTGGACCCTAAGCTTCATGCCTCACATAGGAATAGACACAGGGTGAGGCGACTGCAGCACCTGCTTTTGCTGGTCCAATCCAGCCTGAGATATTCCTAGCATCAGCCCTCTGCCAGGGTCTTTTTTTTTCTCTCCTTTTATAGGGGCTCATACAACAATAACCACAATACGTGCAAACATCACTGATATAAGGCACAATTGTCCATTCATTGCCCTCATTATTCTCAAAATATCTTCTCTCCACCCAAGCCCCTGGCCTCAGCTCCTCATTCCCCCACCCCCATTCTCACTACCCCTCCTCATAAATCCTTCATCATTTACTAATTATTATTTTGTCATATCTTGCACTGTCTGATGTCCCCCTGCACCCCCTTTTCTTTTGAGATTTTATGTAGATCCTTGTCATCGGTTCCCTGGTGCCAGCCTACCCTCCCTCCACCCTCCCAGCATCCCCATTCATAACACTGGTCCTAAAGGGCTCATCCACCTTGAATTCCCTGTGTTTCCAGTTCCTATCTGTCCAAGTGTACATTCTCTGGTCTAGTCAGATTTGAAAGTTATAATTGGGATCTTGATAGTGAGGGGAGAGGAAGCACTGAGGAGCTAGAGGAAAGTTGTGTTTCACCGTTGCTGTCTAGTACCCTGTGTAGGCTTGTCTCTTCCCCAAGACCTTACTTAAGGGAATGTCCAGTGTACTGCAAATGGGCTTTGGCTCTCTACCCAGCATTCCCTGCTCATTCGTAATGAGATTTTTTTGTGCTGCTGATGCCTGATCCCTTTGATACCTCGTGATCGCACAGGCTGGTATGCTTATTCCATGTGGGCTCTGTTGTTTCTGAGCTACATGGCCGCTTGCTTACCCTTCAGGCCTTTAAGACCTCAGACGCCATATCTTTTGATAGCAGGGCACCATCAGCTTTCTTGACCACATTTGCTTATGCAACCGCTTAGACTTCAGGGAACGTGTCGGGAAGGTGAGCATCATAGAATGCCAATGTAATAGAACAAGGTATTCTTGCAATGAGAGAGTCCTTGAGTGGAGGCCCAAAGGCCATCTGCTACCTTAATAGGACACCTATAAAGATATGGACATAGGTGTATTTCCCCATGCTCACAGATAAATATATTTATATCTGTGCGTGCCTTTCTTTAGACCTCTATAGCTGGCCCGTGCTTCCTAGGTCGCTCTGCTATTCCCTTTCATTTCCCTCTTGTGCCCACTGCCATGCTCAGTCTTCATTTGGGCTTCAGTAAATCCTCTTGGTTCCTTCACCCCTGATCACGCCCTACCAGGATTCCTACATCGCCCTCACCACGGATTTGCATCCACTTGTTGTTCCCTTGTCTCTGGGTTTCTTGACATCACTCCCTTTCCCCGCAACTCCCTCTTTCCCGTGGCCGTCCCGCGAAGCGTTGGTCCCCTTTTTCTCTCCTGCAGATTGTGCATCCAGCATCTCTTTTTAGACATACAGTAGAGGTAATAACATGCACAAACACAAGACAGAGCAAAAGCAAGCACCAAAAGAAAGAAAACAGCCAAAATCCAATGACCATCAAAGAAAACACAACTCCTCAAGAAAGGAAAGCTCGTAGTTAGTTCACGGACTGTTTGTTGGCCCTTAGCAGTATTTTCCAGTCCAGTCTGTGCAGGCACCAAGTCCTGCCCCCAAAGTCCTCCTTTGGCATTCCCTGGGGACCTTGTTGCTCCACTTCCTTGTTCTTCTGCTGCACCCCCTTAGTGCTATGCCTCGGTGTGGCGGGATCCGATCCCGCACTGTGTCTCCAGTGTTGTCCTTTCTAGGGCTATGGGTCTTTGATGGACGTCGTGTCTCATCTTGGGCTGGCCACGTGGTCTTCTGTGTGGAGTGTCTTCTCTGAGTGGGAACATCATCCGCAAGGCAGAATCCCTGAGCCCACTGAGTGACTTTCTCTCCAGCAGCTTCTAGGTAGGCTGTGCCCCATGAGGAGCCCTGAGGTGCCTGTGTAAACCTGAGTCTGCTGGAGGTTAGAATAGCAGTCCACAGATGTGTTTGTGCTTGGGGGAAACAGTGGGTGCTGTCAGCAATACTCGGAGAAAAACAATTAAGTTCTGTAAAGACTTATTTTTGAGGGATTTTCCGTCTTTCTGGGTGTCCACCTTTTCAGGATATGCTCAGGGAGGGCTTTTTGTTTTTTACTTATGACTGATGAATCCACGGCCCCCTCCCCACTATTTAAACAGCAGTTGTTGTTGTAAGTATCACTTGGTATGGGCCAGTCCACCTAGGTTCTAAGGTGTCAGGTTGGTGTTTCTTTACCCATGTCCAGTTTCCTGGTTGCACGTTGTTGGTTGCCTGTTCCCTTTCGCTTGGTTAGGCCCAAAATGAAGGTGTCAGAGCAGATGATTTGTCTCTCACTTGTTGCACAACCTGCAGGCACTCGATGAGGGAACGATTAGTGACTTCCATTATTTCTACTTCCTTCAATCTTGGGAGGATTTGGGGAAGGTCTGCCAAACATAAATTCAAATGGGGTCATGCTTTTCACATAGGGAGTGCATCGGACTTGAAGTAGGGCAAAAGGTAAAGTAAGGATCAACCCAGGTCTCGCCAGGTCCTAAATGCAACTTAACGAACAATTCCTTTAGGGTTCTGTTTATTTTTTCTACTTGCCCTGAAGAGCTTCCAGTTAATATTTAGATGCATTGCTAAGACTTTAGTAATTTGAGCAATAAATGTTGGGCCATTGTTGGACCCCAAGGTGGTGGGAAGGCCAAATCTAGGGACAATTTTAGTTACTAATAATTTACACACAGTGGCAGCAGTTTCCTTCTTGGTTGGGAAGGCTTCCACCCATCCAGAATAGGTGTCTACGAACACCAGCAAATATCGGTAGCCATACTTTCTATGTTTGATATCCATAAAGTCCACCTCCCAGAATTCTCCAGGACTACTACCTCGAGCTCGTGGATGGGGTTGCTCCTTTTCTTTCTGGGGTTGTTGACCCGAGCACAGTGCAATCAACGGTGGGTGACATCTGCCACCCTGTGTCCAAGCCTGGGTATGTAAAAGTGCCTGAGAAGCAACTGAGACAGTTTAGAGAGGATCCCAAATGCATACCTTCATGTAGTCCTTGAATCAGATCTCTCCCAGAGCTTCTGGCATGAATCTTCTTCCATCAGGATGGAGCAGCCACCCGGGATGCTCCCAGTCTTTTTGGCAGGCCAGCTCTTGGCTTATCTTTAGATCATTTTCTGAGTATGTAGGTTGTGGCTGTAACACTGGGGATGGCATGGTCACAGCCACTACCTTGGGGATTTGTGGTATAGTCCTGGCATTCGAGATCCACCGGTCTGGGGGTCTGGTTAGGAGTGGTTCAACCATAGGTCCCCCTACCACAGCAATATCCTGTCCCAGTGTAAGCTTCCTAGCTTCTATGACTAGGATGGCCGTGGCAGCCTCAGCTCGCATGCAGCTCAGCCATCCTGCAGCTACAGAGTCCAGTTTCTTTGAAAGATAGGCCACAGGTCTCTTCCATGGCCGCAAGTTCTCAGTTAGCACTTCTTTTGCTGTGCCTCTGGCCTCACATAGACAATTGGAAGGGCTTTACTATGTCTAGTAGGGCAAGAGAGGTTGCCCATATGAGCGACTTTTTAAAGGATTCAAACGCTTGTTGTTCTACTTCAGTCCATTTAAGTTCTTTTTCCTTTCCCCAGTACTTGCATATAGGGGTTTTGTTGTTTTTGCAAATCCCAAATTCCACAATGGACAGTACCCCACAGCTCCTAGAAACTCTTGCAACTGCCTCTTAGTCTCTGGGACTGGGATTTGGAGGACCGCCTCAGTGCGGCTGGGGGACAAGGTCCGTTTTCCCTCCTCCAGTTGGTAGCCTAGGTATACAGCTTTATGGACACACAGTTGAGCCTTTCTTGCAGATACCCTGTACCCCAATGGGCCAAGGACTAATATCAGGTCCTTGGTAGCCCGTTGGAATTCCTCCAGGGTTTCAGAGACCAGGAGGAGGTCATCTGCATGCTGGAGCAAGGTGGTTTGGGGGTGTTCCTCCTTGTGTCCCTGTAAGTCTTCACTGGGTTGATGTGCAGGGGACACGGGTATGGAGAACAAAGCATCCTTTAAGTCCAAAACAGTATAACAAATTTAGTTTGACGGGATAGTACTCAGGAGGGTCTCGGAGTTTGGCACGTGGGGTGGCCAGTTTCTATCCTCTCATTTGCCTCTCTGAGATCCTGTACCGGTTGGAAGTCCTCAGTTCCCGGCTTCTGCATGGGCAGCAGGGGAGCATTCCATGTGGACTTGCAGAGGACCCAAATGCCTGTCCTCTTTAGTCTGCAAATGGGAACAGAAATACCCACTTTTGCTATCCAGGGAGTAGGCTTAGCTTGACACACCAGTGTAGCTGAGCTCAGAAGTTGTACGACCCCAGGCACCTGAAGTTCAGAAAGGTCTGGCAGTTTGTTCTCTGCCCAAACAAAAGGAATATCTTTTAGCGATTTATCAAGAAGTACCTTTGAGGAGGTCTCTTCTGCTCCTTGATAAAACACATATCACTCTGACATTGGAGCGGTGAGCAAAACTTTTGGCTTTTCAAGTTCAAGGGTTAAGGTGGTTGTAGCAGATGAGAAAGTAATTATGGCTGCTATTTTTCATAATAAATCACGATCAATAAGGGGAAAGGGGCATTCAGACATTACCAGGAAGGAGCGTGTAACTGTCTCTTGTGCTAAATCTGTTATTCTGGCCGTTGTCCATGGGTGTGCTTGGGTCTGCCCTGGGGCCCCTGTAATGAAAACCTTTCCTTTTGACAAGGCACCTGTAGTCTTTTCTGAAACCAAGAAGGTGATCCCTTTGTCCACCTAGAAATTTACTGGCTGGCTCCCTACATAGAGAGTGAGCATGGGCTCTTTGGGGTCAAGTGAAACAGAGCCTGGACACCTTTATTCAGCTTCGAGCATTATTGTCTGTAGCTTCGATTTTTCTAGGCGAGGACTAGGCCCGTTCCCTCTAGTGGTGGCTTGTCCGCCTCTCCTGGGCTTTTCAAGGCACTGATTTTTTCCAATGTCACTGTTTTGTATAGTAGGTACATGGATACTTCCTCAGGACTAGGCGAGTGAGAAGCAGGGTATTAGGGTTAGCCATTCTTAGTTGAACCAAAACTGCTCTGGTCGTTCTCGCAAGCCTTCTGAACACCCATTTCCTTCATGACATTCCCTTGGGCGACGTCTGCACAGCCTACCTCCCCAATATCAGCTAGTTCATTTACACTTCCTAGCTACTTTATTTTCTTTTCATGGTGGCTTCTGTCAGCCCCTAATGACTTCACTCTTGTCAAAGCTGTTTCAGCTTTTCCCAGAGATCCTACACAGTCGCCATTGTAGCCGAGAGGTGACAGGGTCTGTGACCATGGCCAAGATGGCACCCACCAGTCCAAACATGTGGAAGGGCGCTGCCTAGGGAGCTGGGTGAAGAGGCCTGGGAGTTAGCCCTGCCTGGTCCCGGGAGCCAAAAGTTTCCCTTTTCCCCTCCATTCCCTTTGCCTTTCTCCTGGTTTTTCAAACAAGCTGCTCTAGCCCTATAACGCCAAGCACAAAATTGTCATAATTCTTAATGAAAACGTATCTGGTACCCAAATTATAGATGTGACAATTTGGTCACATTTCAAAAACACTGAAAATTTTATGCTTTTAAAATATATTTTGAATGCCATATATATTGATAACTATGAAAATAAAGAATAAAAACAAAAAAAAACATATTTCCTAAATTTAAAACTTGAGGCGTTATAGGGCTAGTGTTCTTCCAGATTTGGTTTGTTCCTTCTTACAGGCTGGTTTTCCGTGGCCCAGGCTTAGGCCAATGGCGTTCGGAAGCCTAGGCGAAGTCACTGTTACCTTTAGGCTTTCAGCGATGCTGCTTCAGGCACTTTTGGGGACAGCTCTTACTTAATACACAGCTCCTCTGCCATGATGTTCCAGCCAGAAATTCCAATTTCCCTTAAGATTCCCTCAGCTGCCACGTGTCCCTTCCCTTCAGAGATTTGAGCGTCAGCCCCGCCAGCAGGCGTCTTGGAGGGCCTTGGGGCCATCCCAAGAAATGGTCCTCCTAGCCTGTTGTCCAGAAAAATGGTTGGACCTAAAGGTCGCCCTCAGCGATTAGTCCTTGACCCCTTCCCTCGGGCTGAGGCATGAGATTCAGGGCAACCCAGGGGTGCGTTCTCAAAGTGGGGGTTATTGACCTGGAGGCAGCAAGCTGTCAATCGCCTCCTTGTTTTGCACTTTCTAGATGGGACTTAGCAGCTTGATGCTCAGGAATTGCCCCCTTGCATGAATCGTGTCCAATTGGGATAGAGTTGATACAGAGAGGCTGGGCAAACAAAAGCTGATAGATTCACTTTGCAACTCTATTTGGCCACAGTATCGTTTTGAGAAAGAAGAATGATGGGCAGAGAATGGTACGCTTTCCCTTCCAACCGTGATTCACCGGGAACAGTTCAGTAGAGTGCCGGGAAAGTGGGCGGAGATGCCAGAACTTAGAGCATTTCTCCTCTCGAGGAGCAGTAGGAGACCTTCATCCCCAGTGCACCCAGGAACCCCTAAGGCAGGCGTCCTCAAACTGTGGTCCATGGGGCACATGTGGCGCGATGCCATTTATCCCACCCTCGGGGTGTTTTTGCTGCCACTGCCTGTCCTGCTTAGCAGCCGACTCGTGCAGTGTGCATAGGAATTTGTCCATAGGTTTTTTGAAAACCATAGTCTGGCCCTCCAACGGTCGGAGAGACAATGAACTGGCCCCCTGTGTAAACAATTTGAGGACCCCTGCCCTAAGGGATCCTGGACTTCAGGTCACTATTGTCCCAGCCCTGAACCCTCCCTGAACATTCTACCCCTAGTAGAGGCGCCAGGGGCATTTGGTCCCAGGGTAACTTACAAGCCTTTTACTCAAATAGGACCCGAGAAAATTAAAAATGACACAGGCAGTTACTCTACTTTTGATCCCTGTTGACTCCGCCTGTAGCATCCCAATATTACAATTTAACCCTATAACGCCGAGCATGACCTTTCCCTAACATTTGATGAAATGAATATAAATGTATATATATTGATAACTATGAAAGTAATGAATCAAAACGAAATTTTTTTTGCCCCAAAATTTAAAAGTGAGGCGTTATAGGGTTAAAAAGAAGGATGGTTCTTATCAGAGGGGCCAATGCCTTAGGATCATAAGTGAAGCGGTGATCCCACTGCACCCAGTAGTGCCCAAACCCTGGACCCCCCTAGGGGAAATTGTGAATGCTTTTACCCCCGTGCCGGTACTTAGAATGAACAAACACACACGCCTGATAATCCTAAGATTTTTACTTACTTCCTGTGATACTCACCTACTTTCAAGGGCACTCCCACCTCACAATCCTAGCCTTGTCTCAGTTAAACTGTTCACCCTTTTGTGCGTTTGTTGGTTTTTCCAGAAGTTCTCAAGTTACCAAAGCCCCTAATCCAAGTGTGCCAGCTCCAGGACCACCATCTCCTGGACCACTTCAACCTTATCCATCCTAGCGCTGAGTGGACAACCCCTCCCAGCAGAGCAGGAAGGGTGTGGACCCAAAGCCCCACATCGCCCCTTCTGCCAGCAGGAAGTAGCTAGAGATGTCGTCGCCCAGTACCCCAAAGATTTGGGTCCACATCTCTTCAGGGTGGAAATGTTAGGTAGCTAGCATAGGGACTGGGGTGTCCATTACACATGCTCAGAGGGCCCAGTGAGCGGCCCAGGAAGGAGTGGCACACTGTGCGTGCTCAGAGGTCCAGGTTTCCGGCCAGGAAGGGCAGGTCCACCTGGGTGGGCGCTGCACCTGCATCGACCCACCTAGGCCAAGTATATTCAATTCAGCCACTAGGATCGACCAGGGTTGCCCACCACACCTCCCTAACTCTCCTAAACCTCACTTGGATCACAAACCAGGCTTTGGCGTGAATTCTTTCTCACGCAGAACCAAGGACCGAGGGATATCTGTCCCCAGAGAGATCTGACCAACCCAGGAAAGCTCTTTGGAGGCAGCAGGAGTGGAAGTGAGTGGCTGGTGGATACTGCTCAGATGCATGGCTTTCTGCTTGGAAGGGGTTTTAGTCTCGGCTGTCAGGATCAGAGGAGGTAGTATGTCTGGATCACATAGTATCCATGTCCACAAATGAGCTGCCCATTCCAAAGTCCTGACAGTGCTTTTGGAAAACACTGTGCTTTGGAATGTCACCCCTTGCAGAGGGCAGTGGGAGGGGCTGGGACCCAGGTATGCTGCCCCTTGCTCCCAGTTGCCGGTTTCTGGATCCTGATTATATCTCTCACAGGATCAGTTAGTGGGCTTGTTGTCTGCCTCAGGCTTTGTTCACCGAGGTCCTCCAGCTAGGTGGTGGTGTGTGTGCATGAGCAGAGGCTTCCTGCCAATCCCCCATGAGTTGAAGAGCTCCCCTGGTGTGGGCTCCATGAAAGAGGTGCCCCAGACAGCAGGACTACCCAGGAGGGTGGACCCTGCAGGAACCGGAGGGCCATTCCCCCTGTGGAATGACCTCAGAGCCCCGCCTCTCTCACTGTCCAGCTGCCGGGGCTGTGGACCCTAAGCTTCATGCCTCACATAGGATTAGACACAGGGTGAGGCGACTGCAGCACCTGCTTTTGCTGGTCTAATCCAGCCTGAGATATTCCTAGCATCAGCCCTCTGCCAGGGTCTTTTTTTTTCTCTCCTTTTATAGGGGCTCATACAACAATAACCACAATACGTGCAAACATCACTGATATAAGGCACATTTGTACATTCATTGCCCTCATTATTCTCAAAATATCTTCTCTCCACCCAAGCCCCTGGCCTCAGCTCCTCATTCCCCCACCCCCATTCTCACTACCCCTCCTCATAAATCCTTCATCATTTACTAATTATTATTTTGTCATATCTTGCACTGTCTGATGTCCCCCTGCACCCCCTTTTCTTTTGAGATTTTATGTAGATCCTTGTCATCGGTTCCCTGGTGCCAGCCTACCCTCCCTCCACCCTCCCAGCATCCCCATTCATAACACTGGTCCTAAAGGGCTCATCCACCTTGAATTCCCTGTGTTTCCAGTTCCTATCTGTCCAAGTGTACATTCTCTGGTCTAGTCAGATTTGAAAGTTATAATTGGGATCTTGATAGTGAGGGGAGAGGAAGCATTGAGGAGCTAGAGGAAAGTTGTGTTTCACCGTTGCTGTCTAGTACCCTGTGTAGGCTTGTCTCTTCCCCAAGACCTTACTTAAGGGAATGTCCAGTGTACTGCAAATGGGCTTTGGCTCTCTACCCAGCATTCCCTGCTCATTCGTAATGAGATTTTTTTGTGCTGCTGATGCCTGATCCCTTTGATACCTCGTGATCGCACAGGCTGGTATGCTTATTCCATGTGGGCTCTGTTGTTTCTGAGCTACATGGCCGCTTGCTTACCCTTCAGGCCTTTAAGACCTCAGACGCCATATCTTTTGATAGCAGGGCACCATCAGCTTTCTTGACCACATTTGCTTATGCAACCGCTTAGACTTCAGGGAACGTGTCGGGAAGGTGAGCATCATAGAATGCCAATGTAATAGAACAAGGTATTCTTGCAATGAGAGAGTCCTTGAGTGGAGGCCCAAAGGCCATCTGCTACCTTAATAGGACACCTATAAAGATATGGACATAGGTGTATTTCCCCATGCTCACAGATAAATATATTTATATCTGTGCGTGCCTTTCTTTAGACCTCTATAGCTGGCCCGTGCTTCCTAGGTCGCTCTGCTATTCCCTTTCATTTCCCTCTTGTGCCCACTGCCATGCTCAGTCTTCATTTGGGCTTCAGTAAATCCTCTTGGTTCCTTCACCCCTGATCACGCCCTACCAGGATTCCTACATCGCCCTCACCACGGATTTGCATCCACTTGTTGTTCCCTTGTCTCTGGGTTTCTTGACATCACTCCCTTTCCCCGCAACTCCCTCTTTCCCGTGGCCGTCCCGCGAAGCGTTGGTCCCCTTTTTCTCTCCTGCAGATTGTGCATCCAGCATCTCTTTTTAGACATACAGTAGAGGTAATAACATGCACAAACACAAGACAGAGCAAAAGCAAGCACCAAAAGAAAGAAAACAGCCAAAATCCAATGACCATCAAAGAAAACACAACTCCTCAAGAAAGGAAAGCTCGTAGTTAGTTCACGGACTGTTTGTTGGCCCTTAGCAGTATTTTCCAGTCCAGTCTGTGCAGGCACCAAGTCCTGCCCCCAAAGTCCTCCTTTGGCATTCCCTGGGGACCTTGTTGCTCCACTTCCTTGTTCTTCTGCTGCACCCCCTTAGTGCTATGCCTCGGTGTGGCGGGATCCGATCCCGCACTGTGTCTCCAGTGTTGTCCTTTCTAGGGCTATGGGTCTTTGATGGACGTCGTGTCTCATCTTGGGCTGGCCACGTGGTCTTCTGTGTGGAGTGTCTTCTCTGAGTGGGAACATCATCCGCAAGGCAGAATCCCTGAGCCCACTGAGTGACTTTCTCTCCAGCAGCTTCTAGGTAGGCTGTGCCCCATGAGGAGCCCTGAGGTGCCTGTGTAAACCTGAGTCTGCTGGAGGTTAGAATAGCAGTCCACAGATGTGTTTGTGCTTGGGGGAAACAGTGGGTGCTGTCAGCAATACTCGGAGAAAAACAATTAAGTTCTGTAAAGACTTATTTTTGAGGGATTTTCCGTCTTTCTGGGTGTCCACCTTTTCAGGATATGCTCAGGGAGGGCTTTTTGTTTTTTACTTATGACTGATGAATCCACGGCCCCCTCCCCACTATTTAAACAGCAGTTGTTGTTGTAAGTATAACTTGGTATGGGCCAGTCCACCTAGGTTCTAAGGTGTCAGGTTGGTGTTTCTTTACCCATGTCCAGTTTCCTGGTTGCACGTTGTTGGTTGCCTGTTCCCTTTCGCTTGGTTAGGCCCAAAATGAAGGTGTCAGAGCAGATGATTTGTCTCTCACTTGTTGCACAACCTGCAGGCACTCGATGAGGGAACGATTAGTGACTTCCATTATTTCTACTTCCTTCAATCTTGGGAGGATTTGGGGAAGGTCTGCCAAACATAAATTCAAATGGGGTCATGCTTTTCACATAGGGAGTGCATCGGACTTGAAGTAGGGCAAAAGGTAAAGTAAGGATCAACCCAGGTCTCGCCAGGTCCTAAATGCAACTTAACGAACAATTCCTTTAGGGTTCTGTTTATTTTTTCTACTTGCCCTGAAGAGCTTCCAGTTAATATTTAGATGCATTGCTAAGACTTTAGTAATTTGAGCAATAAATGTTGGGCCATTGTTGGACCCCAAGGTGGTGGGAAGGCCAAATCTAGGGACAATTTTAGTTACTAATAATTTACACACAGTGGCAGCAGTTTCCTTCTTGGTTGGGAAGGCTTCCACCCATCCAGAATAGGTGTCTACGAACACCAGCAAATATCGGTAGCCATACTTTCTATGTTTGATATCCATAAAGTCCACCTCCCAGAATTCTCCAGGACTACTACCTCGAGCTCGTGGATGGGGTTGCTCCTTTTCTTTCTGGGGTTGTTGACCCGAGCACAGTGCAATCAACGGTGGGTGACATCTGCCACCCTGTGTCCAAGCCTGGGTATGTAAAAGTGCCTGAGAAGCAACTGAGACAGTTTAGAGAGGATCCCAAATGCATACCTTCATGTAGTCCTTGAATCAGATCTCTCCCAGAGCTTCTGGCATGAATCTTCTTCCATCAGGATGGAGCAGCCACCCGGGATGCTCCCAGTCTTTTTGGCAGGCCAGCTCTTGGCTTATCTTTAGATCATTTTCTGAGTATGTAGGTTGTGGCTGTAACACTGGGGATGGCATGGTCACAGCCACTACCTTGGGGATTTGTGGTATAGTCCTGGCATTCGAGATCCACCGGTCTGGGGGTCTGGTTAGGAGTGGTTCAACCATAGGTCCCCCTACCACAGCAATATCCTGTCCCAGTGTAAGCTTCCTAGCTTCTATGACTAGGATGGCCGTGGCAGCCTCAGCTCGCATGCAGCTCAGCCATCCTGCAGCTACAGAGTCCAGTTTCTTTGAAAGATAGGCCACAGGTCTCTTCCATGGCCGCAAGTTCTCAGTTAGCACTTCTTTTGCTGTGCCTCTGGCCTCACATAGACAATTGGAAGGGCTTTACTATGTCTAGTAGGGCAAGAGAGGTTGCCCATATGAGCGACTTTTTAAAGGATTCAAACGCTTGTTGTTCTACTTCAGTCCATTTAAGTTCTTTTTCCTTTCCCCAGTACTTGCATATAGGGGTTTTGTTGTTTTTGCAAATCCCAAATTCCACAATGGACAGTACCCCACAGCTCCTAGAAACTCTTGCAACTGCCTCTTAGTCTCTGGGACTGGGATTTGGAGGACCGCCTCAGTGCGGCTGGGGGACAAGGTCCGTTTTCCCTCCTCCAGTTGGTAGCCTAGGTATACAGCTTTATGGACACACAGTTGAGCCTTTCTTGCAGATACCCTGTACCCCAATGGGCCAAGGACTAATATCAGGTCCTTGGTAGCCCGTTGGAATTCCTCCAGGGTTTCAGAGACCAGGAGGAGGTCATCTGCATGCTGGAGCAAGGTGGTTTGGGGGTGTTCCTCCTTGTGTCCCTGTAAGTCTTCACTGGGTTGATGTGCAGGGGACACGGGTATGGAGAACAAAGCATCCTTTAAGTCCAAAACAGTATAACAAATTTAGTTTGACGGGATAGTACTCAGGAGGGTCTCGGAGTTTGGCACGTGGGGTGGCCAGTTTCTATCCTCTCATTTGCCTCTCTGAGATCCTGTACCGGTTGGAAGTCCTCAGTTCCCGGCTTCTGCATGGGCAGCAGGGGAGCATTCCATGTGGACTTGCAGAGGACCCAAATGCCTGTCCTCTTTAGTCTGCAAATGGGAACAGAAATACCCACTTTTGCTATCCAGGGAGTAGGCTTAGCTTGACACACCAGTGTAGCTGAGCTCAGAAGTTGTACGACCCCAGGCACCTGAAGTTCAGAAAGGTCTGGCAGTTTGTTCTCTGCCCAAACAAAAGGAATATCTTTTAGCGATTTATCAAGAAGTACCTTTGAGGAGGTCTCTTCTGCTCCTTGATAAAACACATATCACTCTGACATTGGAGCGGTGAGCAAAACTTTTGGCTTTTCAAGTTCAAGGGTTAAGGTGGTTGTAGCAGATGAGAAAGTAATTATGGCTGCTATTTTTCATAATAAATCACGATCAATAAGGGGAAAGGGGCATTCAGACATTACCAGGAAGGAGCGTGTAACTGTCTCTTGTGCTAAATCTGTTATTCTGGCCGTTGTCCATGGGTGTGCTTGGGTCTGCCCTGGGGCCCCTGTAATGAAAACCTTTCCTTTTGACAAGGCACCTGTAGTCTTTTCTGAAACCAAGAAGGTGATCCCTTTGTCCACCTAGAAATTTACTGGCTGGCTCCCTACATAGAGAGTGAGCATGGGCTCTTTGGGGTCAAGTGAAACAGAGCCTGGACACCTTTATTCAGCTTCGAGCATTATTGTCTGTAGCTTCGATTTTTCTAGGCGAGGACTAGGCCCGTTCCCTCTAGTGGTGGCTTGTCCGCCTCTCCTGGGCTTTTCAAGGCACTGATTTTTTCCAATGTCACTGTTTTGTATAGTAGGTACATGGATACTTCCTCAGGACTAGGCGAGTGAGAAGCAGGGTATTAGGGTTAGCCATTCTTAGTTGAACCAAAACTGCTCTGGTCGTTCTCGCAAGCCTTCTGAACACCCATTTCCTTCATGACATTCCCTTGGGCGACGTCTGCACAGCCTACCTCCCCAATATCAGCTAGTTCATTTACACTTCCTAGCTACTTTATTTTCTTTTCATGGTGGCTTCTGTCAGCCCCTAATGACTTCACTCTTGTCAAAGCTGTTTCAGCTTTTCCCAGAGATCCTACACAGTCGCCATTGTAGCCGAGAGGTGACAGGGTCTGTGACCATGGCCAAGATGGCACCCACCAGTCCAAACATGTGGAAGGGCGCTGCCTAGGGAGCTGGGTGAAGAGGCCTGGGAGTTAGCCCTGCCTGGTCCCGGGAGCCAAAAGTTTCCCTTTTCCCCTCCATTCCCTTTGCCTTTCTCCTGGTTTTTCAAACAAGCTGCTCTAGCCCTATAACGCCAAGCACAAAATTGTCATAATTCTTAATGAAAACGTATCTGGTACCCAAATTATAGATGTGAAAATTTGGTCACATTTCAAAAACACTGAAAATTTTATGCTTTTAAAATATATTTTGAATGCCATATATATTGATAACTATGAAAATAAAGAATAAAAACAAAAAAAAACATATTTCCTAAATTTAAAACTTGAGGCGTTATAGGGCTAGTGTTCTTCCAGATTTGGTTTGTTCCTTCTTACAGGCTGGTTTTCCGTGGCCCAGGCTTAGGCCAATGGCGTTCGGAAGCCTAGGCGAAGTCACTGTTACCTTTAGGCTTTCAGCGATGCTGCTTCAGGCACTTTTGGGGACAGCTCTTACTTAATACACAGCTCCTCTGCCATGATGTTCCAGCCAGAAATTCCAATTTCCCTTAAGATTCCCTCAGCTGCCACGTGTCCCTTCCCTTCAGAGATTTGAGCGTCAGCCCCGCCAGCAGGCGTCTTGGAGGGCCTTGGGGCCATCCCAAGAAATGGTCCTCCTAGCCTGTTGTCCAGAAAAATGGTTGGACCTAAAGGTCGCCCTCAGCGATTAGTCCTTGACCCCTTCCCTCGGGCTGAGGCATGAGATTCAGGGCAACCCAGGGGTGCGTTCTCAAAGTGGGGGTTATTGACCTGGAGGCAGCAAGCTGTCAATCGCCTCCTTGTTTTGCACTTTCTAGATGGGACTTAGCAGCTTGATGCTCAGGAATTGCCCCCTTGCATGAATCGTGTCCAATTGGGATAGAGTTGATACAGAGAGGCTGGGCAAACAAAAGCTGATAGATTCACTTTGCAACTCTATTTGGCCACAGTATCGTTTTGAGAAAGAAGAATGATGGGCAGAGAATGGTACGCTTTCCCTTCCAACCGTGATTCACCGGGAACAGTTCAGTAGAGTGCCGGGAAAGTGGGCGGAGATGCCAGAACTTAGAGCATTTCTCCTCTCGAGGAGCAGTAGGAGACCTTCATCCCCAGTGCACCCAGGAACCCCTAAGGCAGGCGTCCTCAAACTGTGGTCCATGGGGCACATGTGGCGCGATGCCATTTATCCCACCCTCGGGGTGTTTTTGCTGCCACTGCCTGTCCTGCTTAGCAGCCGACTCGTGCAGTGTGCATAGGAATTTGTCCATAGGTTTTTTGAAAACCATAGTCTGGCCCTCCAACGGTCGGAGAGACAATGAACTGGCCCCCTGTGTAAACAATTTGAGGACCCCTGCCCTAAGGGATCCTGGACTTCAGGTCACTATTGTCCCAGCCCTGAACCCTCCCTGAACATTCTACCCCTAGTAGAGGCGCCAGGGGCATTTGGTCCCAGGGTAACTTACAAGCCTTTTACTCAAATAGGACCCGAGAAAATTAAAAATGACACAGGCAGTTACTCTACTTTTGATCCCTGTTGACTCCGCCTGTAGCATCCCAATATTACAATTTAACCCTATAACGCCGAGCATGACCTTTCCCTAACATTTGATGAAATGAATATAAATGTATATATATTGATAACTATGAAAGTAATGAATCAAAACGAAATTTTTTTTGCCCCAAAATTTAAAAGTGAGGCGTTATAGGGTTAAAAAGAAGGATGGTTCTTATCAGAGGGGCCAATGCCTTAGGATCATAAGTGAAGCGGTGATCCCACTGCACCCAGTAGTGCCCAAACCCTGGACCCCCCTAGGGGAAATTGTGAATGCTTTTACCCCCGTGCCGGTACTTAGAATGAACAAACACACACGCCTGATAATCCTAAGATTTTTACTTACTTCCTGTGATACTCACCTACTTTCAAGGGCACTCCCACCTCACAATCCTAGCCTTGTCTCAGTTAAACTGTTCACCCTTTTGTGCGTTTGTTGGTTTTTCCAGAAGTTCTCAAGTTACCAAAGCCCCTAATCCAAGTGTGCCAGCTCCAGGACCACCATCTCCTGGACCACTTCAACCTTATCCATCCTAGCGCTGAGTGGACAACCCCTCCCAGCAGAGCAGGAAGGGTGTGGACCCAAAGCCCCACATCGCCCCTTCTGCCAGCAGGAAGTAGCTAGAGATGTCGTCGCCCAGTACCCCAAAGATTTGGGTCCACATCTCTTCAGGGTGGAAATGTTAGGTAGCTAGCATAGGGACTGGGGTGTCCATTACACATGCTCAGAGGGCCCAGTGAGCGGCCCAGGAAGGAGTGGCACACTGTGCGTGCTCAGAGGTCCAGGTTTCCGGCCAGGAAGGGCAGGTCCACCTGGGTGGGCGCTGCACCTGCATCGACCCACCTAGGCCAAGTATATTCAATTCAGCCACTAGGATCGACCAGGGTTGCCCACCACACCTCCCTAACTCTCCTAAACCTCACTTGGATCACAAACCAGGCTTTGGCGTGAATTCTTTCTCACGCAGAACCAAGGACCGAGGGATATCTGTCCCCAGAGAGATCTGACCAACCCAGGAAAGCTCTTTGGAGGCAGCAGGAGTGGAAGTGAGTGGCTGGTGGATACTGCTCAGATGCATGGCTTTCTGCTTGGAAGGGGTTTTAGTCTCGGCTGTCAGGATCAGAGGAGGTAGTATGTCTGGATCACATAGTATCCATGTCCACAAATGAGCTGCCCATTCCAAAGTCCTGACAGTGCTTTTGGAAAACACTGTGCTTTGGAATGTCACCCCTTGCAGAGGGCAGTGGGAGGGGCTGGGACCCAGGTATGCTGCCCATTGCTCCCAGTTGCTGGTTTCTGGATCCTGATTATATCTCTCACAGGATCAGTTAGTGGGCTTGTTGTCTGCCTCAGGCTTTGTTCACCGAGGTCCTCCAGCTAGGTGGTGGTGTGTGTGCATGAGCAGAGGCTTCCTGCCAATCCCCCATGAGTTGAAGAGCTCCCCTGGTGTGGGCTCCATGAAAGAGGTGCCCCAGACAGCAGGACTACCCAGGAGGGTGGACCCTGCAGGAACCGGAGGGCCATTCCCCCTGTGGAATGACCTCAGAGCCCCGCCTCTCTCACTGTCCAGCTGCCGGGGCTGTGGACCCTAAGCTTCATGCCTCACATAGGATTAGACACAGGGTGAGGCGACTGCAGCACCTGCTTTTGCTGGTCTAATCCAGCCTGAGATATTCCTAGCATCAGCCCTCTGCCAGGGTCTTTTTTTTTCTCTCCTTTTATAGGGGCTCATACAACAATAACCACAATACGTGCAAATATCACTGATATAAGGCACATTTGTACATTCATTGCCCTCATTATTCTCAAAATATCTTCTCTCCACCCAAGCCCCTGGCCTCAGCTCCTCATTCCCCCACCCCCATTCTCACTACCCCTCCTCATAAATCCTTCATCATTTACTAATTATTATTTTGTCATATCTTGCACTGTCTGATGTCCCCCTGCACCCCCTTTTCTTTTGAGATTTTATGTAGATCCTTGTCATCGGTTCCCTGGTGCCAGCCTACCCTCCCTCCACCCTCCCAGCATCCCCATTCATAACACTGGTCCTAAAGGGCTCATCCACCTTGAATTCCCTGTGTTTCCAGTTCCTATCTGTCCAAGTGTACATTCTCTGGTCTAGTCAGATTTGAAAGTTATAATTGGGATCTTGATAGTGAGGGGAGAGGAAGCATTGAGGAGCTAGAGGAAAGTTGTGTTTCACCGTTGCTGTCTAGTACCCTGTGTAGGCTTGTCTCTTCCCCAAGACCTTACTTAAGGGAATGTCCAGTGTACTGCAAATGGGCTTTGGCTCTCTACCCAGCATTCCCTGCTCATTCGTAATGAGATTTTTTTGTGCTGCTGATGCCTGATCCCTTTGATACCTCGTGATCGCACAGGCTGGTATGCTTATTCCATGTGGGCTCTGTTGTTTCTGAGCTACATGGCCGCTTGCTTACCCTTCAGGCCTTTAAGACCTCAGACGCCATATCTTTTGATAGCAGGGCACCATCAGCTTTCTTGACCACATTTGCTTATGCAACCGCTTAGACTTCAGGGAACGTGTCGGGAAGGTGAGCATCATAGAATGCCAATGTAATAGAACAAGGTATTCTTGCAATGAGAGAGTCCTTGAGTGGAGGCCCAAAGGCCATCTGCTACCTTAATAGGACACCTATAAAGATATGGACATAGGTGTATTTCCCCATGCTCACAGATAAATATATTTATATCTGTGCGTGCCTTTCTTTAGACCTCTATAGCTGGCCCGTGCTTCCTAGGTCGCTCTGCTATTCCCTTTCATTTCCCTCTTGTGCCCACTGCCATGCTCAGTCTTCATTTGGGCTTCAGTAAATCCTCTTGGTTCCTTCACCCCTGATCACGCCCTACCAGGATTCCTACATCGCCCTCACCACGGATTTGCATCCACTTGTTGTTCCCTTGTCTCTGGGTTTCTTGACATCACTCCCTTTCCCCGCAACTCCCTCTTTCCCGTGGCCGTCCCGCGAAGCGTTGGTCCCCTTTTTCTCTCCTGCAGATTGTGCATCCAGCATCTCTTTTTAGACATACAGTAGAGGTAATAACATGCACAAACACAAGACAGAGCAAAAGCAAGCACCAAAAGAAAGAAAACAGCCAAAATCCAATGACCATCAAAGAAAACACAACTCCTCAAGAAAGGAAAGCTCGTAGTTAGTTCACGGACTGTTTGTTGGCCCTTAGCAGTATTTTCCAGTCCAGTCTGTGCAGGCACCAAGTCCTGCCCCCAAAGTCCTCCTTTGGCATTCCCTGGGGACCTTGTTGCTCCACTTCCTTGTTCTTCTGCTGCACCCCCTTAGTGCTATGCCTCGGTGTGGCGGGATCTGATCCCGCACTGTGTCTCCAGTGTTGTCCTTTCTAGGGCTATGGGTCTTTGATGGACGTCGTGTCTCATCTTGGGCTGGCCACGTGGTCTTCTGTGTGGAGTGTCTTCTCTGAGTGGGAACATCATCCGCAAGGCAGAATCCCTGAGCCCACTGAGTGACTTTCTCTCCAGCAGCTTCTAGGTAGGCTGTGCCCCATGAGGAGCCCTGAGGTGCCTGTGTAAACCTGAGTCTGCTGGAGGTTAGAATAGCAGTCCACAGATGTGTTTGTGCTTGGGGGAAACAGTGGGTGCTGTCAGCAATACTCGGAGAAAAACAATTAAGTTCTGTAAAGACTTATTTTTGAGGGATTTTCCGTCTTTCTGGGTGTCCACCTTTTCAGGATATGCTCAGGGAGGGCTTTTTGTTTTTTACTTATGACTGATGAATCCACGGCCCCCTCCCCACTATTTAAACAGCAGTTGTTGTTGTAAGTATAACTTGGTATGGGCCAGTCCACCTAGGTTCTAAGGTGTCAGGTTGGTGTTTCTTTACCCATGTCCAGTTTCCTGGTTGCACGTTGTTGGTTGCCTGTTCCCTTTCGCTTGGTTAGGCCCAAAATGAAGGTGTCAGAGCAGATGATTTGTCTCTCACTTGTTGCACAACCTGCAGGCACTCGATGAGGGAACGATTAGTGACTTCCATTATTTCTACTTCCTTCAATCTTGGGAGGATTTGGGGAAGGTCTGCCAAACATAAATTCAAATGGGGTCATGCTTTTCACATAGGGAGTGCATCGGACTTGAAGTAGGGCAAAAGGTAAAGTAAGGATCAACCCAGGTCTCGCCAGGTCCTAAATGCAACTTAACGAACAATTCCTTTAGGGTTCTGTTTATTTTTTCTACTTGCCCTGAAGAGCTTCCAGTTAATATTTAGATGCATTGCTAAGACTTTAGTAATTTGAGCAATAAATGTTGGGCCATTGTTGGACCCCAAGGTGGTGGGAAGGCCAAATCTAGGGACAATTTTAGTTACTAATAATTTACACACAGTGGCAGCAGTTTCCTTCTTGGTTGGGAAGGCTTCCACCCATCCAGAATAGGTGTCTACGAACACCAGCAAATATCGGTAGCCATACTTTCTATGTTTGATATCCATAAAGTCCACCTCCCAGAATTCTCCAGGACTACTACCTCGAGCTCGTGGATGGGGTTGCTCCTTTTCTTTCTGGGGTTGTTGACCCGAGCACAGTGCAATCAACGGTGGGTGACATCTGCCACCCTGTGTCCAAGCCTGGGTATGTAAAAGTGCCTGAGAAGCAACTGAGACAGTTTAGAGAGGATCCCAAATGCATACCTTCATGTAGTCCTTGAATCAGATCTCTCCCAGAGCTTCTGGCATGAATCTTCTTCCATCAGGATGGAGCAGCCACCCGGGATGCTCCCAGTCTTTTTGGCAGGCCAGCTCTTGGCTTATCTTTAGATCATTTTCTGAGTATGTAGGTTGTGGCTGTAACACTGGGGATGGCATGGTCACAGCCACTACCTTGGGGATTTGTGGTATAGTCCTGGCATTCGAGATCCACCGGTCTGGGGGTCTGGTTAGGAGTGGTTCAACCATAGGTCCCCCTACCACAGCAATATCCTGTCCCAGTGTAAGCTTCCTAGCTTCTATGACTAGGATGGCCGTGGCAGCCTCAGCTCGCATGCAGCTCAGCCATCCTGCAGCTACAGAGTCCAGTTTCTTTGAAAGATAGGCCACAGGTCTCTTCCATGGCCGCAAGTTCTCAGTTAGCACTTCTTTTGCTGTGCCTCTGGCCTCACATAGACAATTGGAAGGGCTTTACTATGTCTAGTAGGGCAAGAGAGGTTGCCCATATGAGCGACTTTTTAAAGGATTCAAACGCTTGTTGTTCTACTTCAGTCCATTTAAGTTCTTTTTCCTTTCCCCAGTACTTGCATATAGGGGTTTTGTTGTTTTTGCAAATCCCAAATTCCACAATGGACAGTACCCCACAGCTCCTAGAAACTCTTGCAACTGCCTCTTAGTCTCTGGGACTGGGATTTGGAGGACCGCCTCAGTGCGGCTGGGGGACAAGGTCCGTTTTCCCTCCTCCAGTTGGTAGCCTAGGTATACAGCTTTATGGACACACAGTTGAGCCTTTCTTGCAGATACCCTGTACCCCAATGGGCCAAGGACTAATATCAGGTCCTTGGTAGCCCGTTGGAATTCCTCCAGGGTTTCAGAGACCAGGAGGAGGTCATCTGCATGCTGGAGCAAGGTGGTTTGGGGGTGTTCCTCCTTGTGTCCCTGTAAGTCTTCACTGGGTTGATGTGCAGGGGACACGGGTATGGAGAACAAAGCATCCTTTAAGTCCAAAACAGTATAACAAATTTAGTTTGACGGGATAGTACTCAGGAGGGTCTCGGAGTTTGGCACGTGGGGTGGCCAGTTTCTATCCTCTCATTTGCCTCTCTGAGATCCTGTACCGGTTGGAAGTCCTCAGTTCCCGGCTTCTGCATGGGCAGCAGGGGAGCATTCCATGTGGACTTGCAGAGGACCCAAATGCCTGTCCTCTTTAGTCTGCAAATGGGAACAGAAATACCCACTTTTGCTATCCAGGGAGTAGGCTTAGCTTGACACACCAGTGTAGCTGAGCTCAGAAGTTGTACGACCCCAGGCACCTGAAGTTCAGAAAGGTCTGGCAGTTTGTTCTCTGCCCAAACAAAAGGAATATCTTTTAGCGATTTATCAAGAAGTACCTTTGAGGAGGTCTCTTCTGCTCCTTGATAAAACACATATCACTCTGACATTGGAGCGGTGAGCAAAACTTTTGGCTTTTCAAGTTCAAGGGTTAAGGTGGTTGTAGCAGATGAGAAAGTAATTATGGCTGCTATTTTTCATAATAAATCACGATCAATAAGGGGAAAGGGGCATTCAGACATTACCAGGAAGGAGCGTGTAACTGTCTCTTGTGCTAAATCTGTTATTCTGGCCGTTGTCCATGGGTGTGCTTGGGTCTGCCCTGGGGCCCCTGTAATGAAAACCTTTCCTTTTGACAAGGCACCTGTAGTCTTTTCTGAAACCAAGAAGGTGATCCCTTTGTCCACCTAGAAATTTACTGGCTGGCTCCCTACATAGAGAGTGAGCATGGGCTCTTTGGGGTCAAGTGAAACAGAGCCTGGACACCTTTATTCAGCTTCGAGCATTATTGTCTGTAGCTTCGATTTTTCTAGGCGAGGACTAGGCCCGTTCCCTCTAGTGGTGGCTTGTCCGCCTCTCCTGGGCTTTTCAAGGCACTGATTTTTTCCAATGTCACTGTTTTGTATAGTAGGTACATGGATACTTCCTCAGGACTAGGCGAGTGAGAAGCAGGGTATTAGGGTTAGCCATTCTTAGTTGAACCAAAACTGCTCTGGTCGTTCTCGCAAGCCTTCTGAACACCCATTTCCTTCATGACATTCCCTTGGGCGACGTCTGCACAGCCTACCTCCCCAATATCAGCTAGTTCATTTACACTTCCTAGCTACTTTATTTTCTTTTCATGGTGGCTTCTGTCAGCCCCTAATGACTTCACTCTTGTCAAAGCTGTTTCAGCTTTTCCCAGAGATCCTACACAGTCGCCATTGTAGCCGAGAGGTGACAGGGTCTGTGACCATGGCCAAGATGGCACCCACCAGTCCAAACATGTGGAAGGGCGCTGCCTAGGGAGCTGGGTGAAGAGGCCTGGGAGTTAGCCCTGCCTGGTCCCGGGAGCCAAAAGTTTCCCTTTTCCCCTCCATTCCCTTTGCCTTTCTCCTGGTTTTTCAAACAAGCTGCTCTAGCCCTATAACGCCAAGCACAAAATTGTCATAATTCTTAATGAAAACGTATCTGGTACCCAAATTATAGATGTGAAAATTTGGTCACATTTCAAAAACACTGAAAATTTTATGCTTTTAAAATATATTTTGAATGCCATATATATTGATAACTATGAAAATAAAGAATAAAAACAAAAAAAAACATATTTCCTAAATTTAAAACTTGAGGCGTTATAGGGCTAGTGTTCTTCCAGATTTGGTTTGTTCCTTCTTACAGGCTGGTTTTCCGTGGCCCAGGCTTAGGCCAATGGCGTTCGGAAGCCTAGGCGAAGTCACTGTTACCTTTAGGCTTTCAGCGATGCTGCTTCAGGCACTTTTGGGGACAGCTCTTACTTAATACACAGCTCCTCTGCCATGATGTTCCAGCCAGAAATTCCAATTTCCCTTAAGATTCCCTCAGCTGCCACGTGTCGCTTCCCTTCAGAGATTTGAGCGTCAGCCCCGCCAGCAGGCGTCTTGGAGGGCCTTGGGGCCATCCCAAGAAATGGTCCTCCTAGCCTGTTGTCCAGAAAAATGGTTGGACCTAAAGGTCGCCCTCAGCGATTAGTCCTTGACCCCTTCCCTCGGGCTGAGGCATGAGATTCAGGGCAACCCAGGGGTGCGTTCTCAAAGTGGGGGTTATTGACCTAGAGACAGCAAGCTGTCAATCGCCTCCTTGTTTTGCACTTTCTAGATGGGACTTAGCAGCTTGATGCTCAGGAATTGCCCCCTTGCATGAATCGTGTCCAATTGGGATAGAGTTGATACAGAGAGGCTGGGCAAACAAAAGCTGATAGATTCACTTTGCAACTCTATTTGGCCACAGTATCGTTTTGAGAAAGAAGAATGATGGGCAGAGAATGGTACGCTTTCCCTTCCAACCGTGATTCACCGGGAACAGTTCGGTAGAGTGCCGGGAAAGTGGGCGGAGATGCCAGAACTTAGAGCATTTCTCCTCTCGAGGAGCAGTAGGAGACCTTCATCCCCAGTGCACCCAGGAACCCCTAAGGCAGGCGTCCTCAAACTGTGGTCCATGGGGCACATGTGGCGCGATGCCATTTATCCCACCCTCGGGGTGTTTTTGCTGCCACTGCCTGTCCTGCTTAGCAGCCGACTCGTGCAGTGTGCATAGGAATTTGTCCATAGGTTTTTTGAAAACCATAGTCTGGCCCTCCAACGGTCGGAGAGACAATGAACTGGCCCCCTGTGTAAACAATTTGAGGACCCCTGCCCTAAGGGATCCTGGACTTCAGGTCACTATTGTCCCAGCCCTGAACCCTCCCTGAACATTCTACCCCTAGTAGAGGCACCAGGGGCATTTGGTCCCAGGGTAACTTACAAGCCTTTTACTCAAATGGAACCCGAGAAAATTAAAAATGACACAGGAAGTTACTCTACTTTTGATCCCTGTTGAATCCGCCTGTAGCATCCCAATATTACAATTTAACCCTATAACGCCGAGCATGACCTTTCCCTAACATTTGATGAAATGAATATAAATGTATATATATTGATAACTATGAAAGTAATGAATCAAAACGAAATTTTTTTTGCCCCAAAATTTAAAAGTGAGGCGTTATAGGGTTAAAAAGAAGGATGGTTCTTATCAGAGGGGCCAATGCCTTAGGATCATAAGTGAAGCGGTGATCCCACTGCACCCAGTAGTGCCCAAACCCTGGACCCCCCTAGGGGAAATTGTGAATGCTTTTACCCCCGTGCCGGTACTTAGAATGAACAAACACACACGCCTGATAATCCTAAGATTTTTACTTACTTCCTGTGATACTCACCTACTTTCAAGGGCACTCCCACCTCACAATCCTAGCCTTGTCTCAGTTAAACTGTTCACCCTTTTGTGCGTTTGTTGGTTTTTCCAGAAGTTCTCAAGTTACCAAAGCCCCTAATCCAAGTGTGCCAGCTCCAGGACCACCATCTCCTGGACCACTTCAACCTTATCCATCCTAGCGCTGAGTGGACAACCCCTCCCAGCAGAGCAGGAAGGGTGTGGACCCAAAGCCCCACATCGCCCCTTCTGCCAGCAGGAAGTAGCTAGAGATGTCGTCGCCCAGTACCCCAAAGATTTGGGTCCACATCTCTTCAGGGTGGAAATGTTAGGTAGCTAGCATAGGGACTGGGGTGTCCATTACACATGCTCAGAGGGCCCAGTGAGCGGCCCAGGAAGGAGTGGCACACTGTGCGTGCTCAGAGGTCCAGGTTTCCGGCCAGGAAGGGCAGGTCCACCTGGGTGGGCGCTGCACCTGCATCGACCCACCTAGGCCAAGTATATTCAATTCAGCCACTAGGATCGACCAGGGTTGCCCACCACACCTCCCTAACTCTCCTAAACCTCACTTGGATCACAAACCAGGCTTTGGCGTGAATTCTTTCTCACGCAGAACCAAGGACCGAGGGATATCTGTCCCCAGAGAGATCTGACCAACCCAGGAAAGCTCTTTGGAGGCAGCAGGAGTGGAAGTGAGTGGCTGGTGGATACTGCTCAGATGCATGGCTTTCTGCTTGGAAGGGGTTTTAGTCTCGGCTGTCAGGATCAGAGGAGGTAGTATGTCTGGATCACATAGTATCCATGTCCACAAATGAGCTGCCCATTCCAAAGTCCTGACAGTGCTTTTGGAAAACACTGTGCTTTGGAATGTCACCCCTTGCAGAGGGCAGTGGGAGGGGCTGGGACCCAGGTATGCTGCCCCTTGCTCCCAGTTGCCGGTTTCTGGATCCTGATTATATCTCTCACAGGATCAGTTAGTGGGCTTGTTGTCTGCCTCAGGCTTTGTTCACCGAGGTCCTCCAGCTAGGTGGTGGTGTGTGTGCATGAGCAGAGGCTTCCTGCCAATCCCCCATGAGTTGAAGAGCTCCCCTGGTGTGGGCTCCGTGAAAGAGGTGCCCCAGACAGCAGGACTACCCAGGAGGGTGGACCCTGCAGGAACCGGAGGGCCATTCCCCCTGTGGAATGACCTCAGAGCCCCGCCTCTCTCACTGTCCAGCTGCCGGGGCTGTGGACCCTAAGCTTCATGCCTCACATAGGAATAGACACAGGGTGAGGCGACTGCAGCACCTGCTTTTGCTGGTCTAATCCAGCCTGAGATATTCCTAGCATCAGCCCTCTGCCAGGGTCTTTTTTTTTCTCTCCTTTTATAGGGGCTCATACAACAATAACCACAATACGTGCAAACATCACTGATATAAGGCACAATTGTCCATTCATTGCCCTCATTATTCTCAAAATATCTTCTCTCCACCCAAGCCCCTGGCCTCAGCTCCTCATTCCCCCTGCCCCCATTCTCACTACCCCTCCTCATAAATCCTTCATCATTTACTAATTATTATTTTGTCATATCTTGCACTGTCTGATGTCCCCCTACACCCCCTTTTCTTTTGAGATTTTATGTAGATCCTCGTCATCGGTTCCCTGGTGCCAGCCTACCCTCCCTCCACCCTCCCAGCATCCCCATTCATAACACTGGTCCTAAAGGGCTCATCCACCTTGAATTCCCTGTGTTTCCAGTTCCTATCTGTCCAAGTGTACATTCTCTGGTCTAGTCAGATTTGAAAGTTATAATTGGGATCTTGATAGTGAGGGGAGAGGAAGCATTGAGGAGCTAGAGGAAAGTTGTGTTTCACCGTTGCTGTCTAGTACCCTGTGTAGGCTTGTCTCTTCCCCAAGACCTTACTTAAGGGAATGTCCAGTGTACTGCAAATGGGCTTTGGCTCTCTACCCAGCATTCCCTGCTCATTCGTAATGAGATTTTTTTGTGCTGATGATGCCTGATCCCTTTGATACCTCGTGATCGCACAGGCTGGTATGCTTATTCCATGTGGGCTCTGTTGTTTCTGAGCTACATGGCCGCTTGCTTACCCTTCAGGCCTTTAAGACCTCAGACGCCATATCTTTTGATAGCAGGGCACCATCAGCTTTCTTGACCACATTTGCTTATGCAACCGCTTAGACTTCAGGGAACGTGTCGGGAAGGTGAGCATCATAGAATGCCAATGTAATAGAACAAGGTATTCTTGCAATGAGCGAGTCCTTGAGTGGAGGCCCAAAAGCCATCTGCTACCTTAATAGGACACCTATAAAGATATGGACATAGGTGTATTTCCCCATGCTCACAGATATATTTACATCTGTGCGTGCCTTTCTTTAGACCTCTATAACTGGCCCGTGCTTCCTAGGTCGCTCTGCTATTCCCTTTCATTTCCCTCTTGTGCCCACTGCCATGCTCAGTCTTCATTTGGGTTTCAGTAAATCCTCTTGGTTCCTTCACCCTTGATCACGCCCTACCAGGATTCCTATATCGCCCTCACCACGGATTTGCATCCACTTGTTGTTCCCTTGTCTCTGGGTTTCTTGACATCACTCCCTTTCCCCACAACTCCCTCTTTTCCGTGGCCCTCCCGCGAAGCATTGGTCCCCTTTTTCTCTCCTGCAGATTGTGCATCCAGCATCTCTTTTTAGACATACAGTAGAGGTAATAACATGCACAAACACAAGACAGAGCAAAAGCAAGCACCAAAAGAAAGAGAACAGCCAAAATCCAATGACCATCAAAGAAAACACAACTCCTCAAGAAAGGAAAGCTCATGGTTAGTTCACGTATGTGTGTTGGCCCTTAGCAGTGTTTTCCAGTCCAGTCTGTGCAGGCACCAAGTCCTGCCCCCAAAGTCCTCCTTTGGCATTCCCTGGGGACCTTGTTGCTCCACTTCCTTGCTCTTCTGCTGCACCCCCTTAGTGCTATGCCTCGGTGTGGCGGGATCCGTTCCCGCACTGTGTCTCCAGTGTTGTCCCTTCTAGGGCTATGGGTCTTTGAGGGACGTCGTGTCTCATCTTGGGCTGGCCATGTGGTCTTCTGTGTGGACTGTCTTCTCTGAGTGGGAACATCATCCTCAAGGCCTGGTGGGCCAGGATGTGCTCCACTCTCCCCTCCTCCACCTTCGTGTGCTCCGTATTCTCCATCAGATATGTCCCTCTCCCAGAGCTGCAGATTCAGTGCCATCCTATGAAAAAACATATTTGGGGTGGGAGGGGGACATGGGGGGGAGGATCTGCTCAGATCTTTCGAGGGTCCAGGAGAGGGTGACTGCTCATCTGGGCACAGGCATATGGGGCTCTGAGCTCTGGTTGGGAATGTGGCTTTGTTGTTAACCAGTTTTGTTCCTGTTGGTCAGTACCTGTGTCTTTTTGAGTGAGTTTTCTCATCTGGAAAGTAAAGGTATTCCAGGGTCTAGTGTCCCATGTCACTAAGTGATCGAGAGGGGTTAACCCGAACCTGATTCAAACCATGTGGACATGTCAGGCGCATTCTAGATCTGGGGTGGTGATTCAGAGTCCAGGACAATGATAATGTCCAAGAGGTGATATAGGTGGCTTTGTATTGAAACGGGAAACCCACTGTGGAGGCTTTGTCCTTCCGCTGATGGCCACTTCAACTCCTGCTAAAAGAGTTTCACTGGCTCAACAGCCGAGCCGGGAGCCAGTGCCATGAAAACCATGTGGCTAACTGGGACATAGGGCAGAGAGACATTTTTTACCTTGATGGCTTGGGAAGCCCCCCAATCTCCATGCAAACCTTCTGGTGTGAGTACTTTGGAAGCAATCATAGGCTGACAGTAATTCCAATCTTTCCTTTGACAATGTGTCCGTTCTCTTTTTTGAACCTGAGAAGATGGCCCCTGTGTCCTCCAAGACATTTCCTGGCTGGCCCCCAACTTGGACAGTTAGCACGGGATCATGGGGGCCAGTGAAACAGAGCCCTGAGACATTCCTTCAGCTTCCTCAAGCGTTATTGTCTCTCACTTGGGTTTTTCTAGGCGAGGATGAGGCCCGTCCTCTCTAGTGGAGGTTTGTCCGTCTCTCCTGGAGTTTTCAATGCAATGTTTTTTTCCCAATGTCTGTCTCTTCTGTAGTAGGCACCTGGATCCTTCCTTCCTCAGAGCTTGGCGGTGCCACAGGTCAGTCTCTCTGAGTGGGCCATGATCTCTTTTTCTGAGTCTCTGTTGTGTCTCATGGCAATTCCTAGTATTTTAGCTATTTCTTTGTCTCTGTCATGGTAGGGTCATCTGTGTTGTGATACACCCAATAAGACACTTCTACCAAATCACGAAAATTGTTCCCTTCAAATGCTTCCCATTTCTTTTTCATGTCTGAGGCGGGCTGAGTAATAAAGGCAATACTTATTTCCCTCTTGTTCTCGGGGGCCTCTGGGTCCTTGGGGGTACAAAGAACGCAGGCTTCCATCAGCCACTCTAAAAAGGCAGGCAGGCAGGCAGACAGACATTCGCTTGTAGGCGCCTGAAAATTCTCACTGACCTTAGATAAATGCATAGGTTTCCTAGTTGTCCCGCGGAGGCCCTGCAAGAGAGACTGGTGATACCTGGCTAAGCCCTCGAGGCCTTACTGGGAGTTTGGGTCCCACATTATTCGTGGAGTGGTAAAAAGAGTTTCTCTCCACTGGGGAGTGCCCGCTGGCTGACCATCAGTTCTATTGACTGCTTTCTGGGCCTCTCTCTGGAAGGGCTCCCGATCCTCTGCTGTGAACAGCACCTGCAGAAGTGGCTGGCACTTGTCTGAGGTGGGCTGATGCATGTGAAAAAGCTAGTCTAGCAAAGAAATCAGACCTTGTGGTTTCTCAGACAGGGGGTTTTGTTTATTCCAATTATGCAATCCTGGGGAAAAAATGGGACATAGACCCAAAGAGGGACTCTTGGGGTTTCCCCAGGTGTTTGGGCTGCTTGCCTTAAGCAGAGAATGCTGCTGACCAGTGATCCTTCTTGGGGGGTGGAGAGGACATGCCAGCCCTAGTGCACGTGTTTGGGGGTGACTTTAAAAGAAGTGGTATTTCTCTTCCTTTTGCCCCCATGAACTGATAGGCAGGCAGCGGTCACAATGGGTCTTAAGCCAGCTCTCCCGCTCCGGAGTCGTCCTGCAAAGTGGGATAAAGAGGACAGGGATGGGGAGGGGAGGAGAGGGACGGCCTCCATTTGGTGGCATTAGGAATTTGGACCGGTTTTCTTTCCTGGTCATGCCATGTTTCGTGAAATCTTGGAGAAAAGAACCCATTCTGTTGGGGGAGGGAGTTAGTCTTTTATATATGTTGGCTTACTAGTGGCCCTATCAAGTCACACATCAATTTTACCTAACCCTAACCCTAACCCTAACCCTAACCCTAACCCTAACCCTAACCCTAACCCTAACCCTAACCCTAACCCTAACCCTAACCCTAACCCTAACCCTAACCCTAACCCTAACCCTAAAACCCTAAAACCCTAAAACCCTAAAACCCTAAAACCCTAAAACCCTAAAACCCTAAAACCCTAAAACCCTAAAACCCTAAAACCCTAAAACCCTAAAACCCTAAAACCCTAAAACCCTAAAACCCTAAAACCCTAAAACCCTAAAACCCTAAAACCCTAAAACCCTAAAACCCTAAAACCCTAAAACCCTTACCCTTACCCTTACCCTACCAGAAAGCCAGCCTTTCGTGGTGGTGGTGAGCCATTTTCAATATATAATGTCTGGCTCTACATTTTGCCAGACCTGTTAGATTGACTAAGTGCCCTTGTGGCATAGTGGTTACAAGTTGAGCTGACATCCCATAGGCCAGTAATTTGATACCACCATCAGCCCTGTGGCAGAAACCTGGTGCTTTCTGCTTCCATGGAGTTATTCTTGGAGAGTCACAGGGACAGAGCTACCCTGTACCATAGGATCCTGTTCAACAGGATCCCTCACTATGAGCTAGTATTGACTTGATGGCCATGAGTTTAAGGGCCATTTTGGCTTCCTTTTAAAAGGAACCTCATTCAGTGAACTGACTCTTTCTTGTCAATCCTTTCCTCTGACTCTGGTCTGAATGTAGCACCTCACCTGGGGAGTGAAGAGGTCTGAAGCTTGGAGCTGCCTCCCAATGAAAGAAAGTAAACCATGATAGTTCATAAAGGCACTTGTGCAAATTGTAAACCACCAACCTTGGCTTAATTCATTTTTTAATTGGATAGAAATACTCTAATTATGTTGATGACAAATAAACCAAACATATATATGTGGATACACACATACACACACACACACACACACACACAAATACACACACACAAGACGGATGTTTAGGGGCATCTACCCAGCTCTGTCAGAGAGATTTGTCCCAGATCTGGGCACAGGAGTCAGTCTTCTTGCATTTCAGTGTCTGGCTCTGTACCTGACCTTAAGCCTCATGACCTTGAACAGATTGCTTAACATCTCTGAGTCCTTTTGGCAACACCGTGTATCAGGGCTGAGAAGGGGCACCGAGTAAGCCCTGACACATGGTGGTGGAGGGACTCAGCCAAAATAAAGCATACAAGGGTAATGACAATGGCATTCTCTCCAGTGTGGGCCTCAGAGCAGCCCTGGTTCTAGATAATCCCACAGAAATAATTTTACCAACCTGGGCCTTCAGCCCTCACGCCAAACTTAACACATTTCTAATCCACACAATGTTTACAGCTTTGGGTTCTCATCCCTCTCCTTCTTCCAAGAGACCAAGGAGAATGGAGTGTTTGAGCAATATCCAGGCCACATGACCATCTTTCTCAGTTCTTAACTCACCTTTTCCTCTCTCAAGCACAACTTTAATGTTTCCATGAGTGTCCGTGGCTATGATAAAGAATACGTGTTATGGGAGGTAATCAGGCCCTGCGTCTTCCATAAACCATTGCCAAAGACTCTTTACAGATAGGTAATGGTAGGCCCATATGTTTTACTTACCTATTGCTGCTTAGTGACTTTCAATCCCACTCGGTGTATTATTTGCTCATAATTTTGTAATTTGAGGAAGGTTTGGCTGGGGCAGCACATCTCCACTCCACGTGGCATTGGCCAAACCAGCTCAAGCAGCGAGACCCGGCAAGATGGGTTTGCTTTGGTTCATAGGTCTAGGGCCTGGGTTCTTGCTGTTGCATTGGCTCCCCAATTTCCCTCCATGTGATCGTATCTTGTGCTTGCCTTTAGCTTCCTCACAGCAGGGTGATTTTCAAGATAGATTTTTTTGTCAGGATAGTTGGGCTGTAGGCCCAGTGACAAAATCCCTTAAAGGGATTAAATTGAATGCACAATTTAATACGTGACTGCCAAATATCCCCCAGAGCACACAAGTTGAAACCACAAGACTTCTCCCTAAGAGAGGTTCCTTGTAGCTTTTGATTGTCTTCTAAGTCCCTTTTCCTTTTCCACAATAATGTCTGGGTTGCTTTATCAATCATCTTCTTTCTTTTTATGTAGCACTATCTCTGGCTGTTTAGTCCAAGCCAATGCAGTTCCTTCCCAAAGTTACTGGGTTTCCCTTGCACTGGATTACATGATGCATTCAATTTTATGAAAGCCATGTCCCCACATCTCTTTGAAATGGGTCCTTCTCTGTTTTAGGCTGCAATTCAGCCTGTTTAGGCTGTAGCACAGCCTTCTGGAGACTCTTAGAAAACCTTTTGTGTACATGAGACTGTCTACAAGGCACTGGATTACATTCTTTTGTGATCTTAGTACAGGGCATGAAAGCTATCTTCTTGATCTGATCCAACGCAGAAGCCCTGCTCATGCCATTCCTATTATGGGACATTATTTTTTGGCAAGAAAGACTTGGGGTTGAAAAATAGGTTTTGTTAGGCAGATAGGCAGGAATGAGATGTTCATTGACGCATGCCCAGGAGAACCAAGCATAGAACAAAAGCCTAGGTTTTCCCGCTGGTGGGTACGGATGGGCGTTAAACCTGGATCAGCCCACCTGGGCCAGGTGATTGCAATTCAGCCAATGGGATCGACCTGGGGTCATTCACTATGCCTCCCCCCGGGAATCCTTGAAAAGGCAGGAGCGAGGGGGAGAAAGGAAAAACTGGGGACAGGAACTGGGGAGAGAACTTGAGAAAGAACATGAGACAGGTCTTTATTTTGGAGGAAAACTTAGGAGAGAGATCTTTGCGTGACCTCGAACAGTCTCTGCCAGGCTGCATGGTGGGGAGCAATCCTAGGGGTGGCGCGTAAAACCTGAAACTTCTTTTAACTTTCATTAAACTCACTTGGATCACGAGCCAGGCTTTGGCGTGAATACTTTCTCATGCAGAGCCAAGAACTGAGATGTAACTCTAGCCCAGAGAGAGATCTTACAGTTCATATTTAAGTCCAGCAAGTCCCTGCTCCTTCATAGTTCATATTTTCTGCTAAAAAAGCACACAACTAAACCCCAAACAGAAGTAACTTCTTTAGCTTTTCTTTACCCTTCTGTAGTTTATAATTATTTGTCTGTTGCCTCCATTGTTAATGACGCTGAGAGTTCAGATTCTAGATAAAGTAGAAGAATGTCACTGCCACCCAAAATAGTTGCTCTTAGTGTTAGTTGGTGCCCAATCAATCCCTGCCCATCCACTCACTTGCTGCCATTGAGTCAATTCTGACTCATGGCAGCAGAGTATACTTGCCCTGGTAGGTTTCTGAGACTATACATCTGTACAGTAGAAAGCTTCACCTTTCTCTCTCAGAGCAGCTGGTAGTATTGAACTGCTGACCTTATGGCTAGCAGGACAATATGTTACCAGGGATCCTTTTCAAGACTGTGCCCTTTCAGAAACAGATCACCAGGCCTGCTTTCCTAGGAACCTGTGGGTGGGTTTGAAGCATCAACCTTTTGGTTAATATGCAAGTGCTTAACAAATGGGCTTTATCCTGGTTTGGAAAACCTAAGTCACTGGTCTTTTGCCTAAAGAGTCACTTTCAATGGCCCTGGCTTGTTTCATGGGAAGGGCCAGTTCAGGGGCTCCCGGACAGATGGTGGGGTAGGATTCTTATTTAGTAGGGCCATATTGGGTGGGGCGTCAGGGAAGTGTGTGTGTGCTGTATGCGTGTGTAATCTGCATCTTTAACAAATGCCCCCCCCCCCACTCAAATGAGAAACACTGGCCCCAATTGTCCTCTGCCTCTCTTGTTGCTGCCTTTTTTGGGATTTTTCTGGCTTTTAGCAGCCCTGGAGGCCCCTCCTATCTAGGCAGGAAAATGAGCCAATAAATAAGTTCACACTAAGGTGCTAGAGAGTGATAACAGCTAATCCCTTCCAAGGGCAATTGCTCTCAGAAAGAAAGAAAAAAAAGAGAGAGAGAGAGCTCAGGGGGTTGGGGGGAGCAATTTAACTCCAATGAAGAGTGTCTCCTGGAAGAGTCCTATACTTTGTCGCTGCAATGGGAGTCATATATGAACATGTGTGTGTGTGTGAAACCCCTCGCATCAGTCTCTTCTTCTGCTTTTGTGTAAATTGGACTTTAAACACATTCTCTAGGAAGTGTTTGAATGCCTCTGTTTATGGAAGCTTCTTGACAGAAGGGGGATTTTTGTCTCTTTTGTTCAGTGAGAGAGCCCCAAGGTCTGGCATTTAATAAGTAAGTAGCAAGCTGGTTGAATGAATGAGTGAATGAGTGAGTGAGGTAAAGAAGCCTTCAGCAGCCTTCCAGGTCGAGAATGGCCCCCTCAGAAGCCTGGCTCTTGTCTAAAGTGAGGTACACCTCTCCCCCTTCCCATTTCATGCTTCCCCGTGGTCTGCCTGGGATTGAGCTGAAAAATGATTTTTCATGCATGTCATCCTCATTATATCATTATCCCTCACAGCAAAGCTCTCTGACCACCCTGAAGACCTGTATTTAATGTGAGGAAAGGTGATTTAATGGAGTGGAGAGCGCAGCATAAAACAGACAACCCTTTCAGAATAGCAGAGCAGGCTGTCCCTCCAAGGGGAAAGGGACAAAAATGGAAAAGAAAAGAAAAATGGCGAGGGAGGGGGGGCAACTCTCACTCTCCTAATAGGCTGAAATAAGAAGTCATTTTGGTCAACTTCATCAGAAGAAAAACCTGAAAGGGGCCCCATAACTGACTTACCATGCATTTTACCGTGGAGCTGATTATGCGCTGAGTTGTGGCAGACGGGAGAGTTTATTGACATATGGTCTCCCTTCACACCTTTTGTTACAGCCAGACATCAGGGACTGAGCTGCAGGATATTAAAGGATTTGGAAGCGTTATCAAGGAATGGTACATATTTATCAAAACCAGGGTGATATTACAAAGCTGGGTTGCTGCTACACCTGGGTGTGTTATGTGTTTAAAAATAATGACAATGCATCCTCTTGATGGATTTTGCACCTGGGCGAATACTGAGCAGGTCTGCTGGACCACCCTTGGTCGAGAATTCACACCTAACAACCCCTTTGGTCTCAGAAGAAAATTGTGGCTGCTAGCTCACACTTGGAATCCAGGTAGGGCAATGTTAAAGCACTTCACTGTTAACCGAAAGAGCAACACTTGGAATTCACCAGCTATCCCGAGTGAGAAAGATGTGACCATGTGCTGCCACAAAGATTACAGCCTTGGAAACCTTCCGGGAGGTTCTTTCCTGGCCTACAGGGTTGCTCGAGTCAGAATTGACTTGACTTCCATGGCATTGAGCTGTTTTGAGTTTTGAATGGCTGAATTGGAGACTTCAGGATTGCAGGAAGATTTGAGAACAGCCTGAGATATGCAGGCGACCAGCCTTGCTTGCTGCAAGGGAAGAGGAGTTGAAGCACTTGCTGATGAAGTTCAAAGATGATAGTCTTCAGTATGGATTACAACTCGAAGTTAAAAGAACAAGAATCCTCACCACTGAACCAATAAGCAACATGATAAACAGAGAAAAGATTTAAATGATGAAGCACTTCATCTTACTTGGACCCATCCACAACCAACGCTCATAGAAATATCTGTAAAGAAATCACTGGATAAATTGCTTTCAGTGAATTTGCTGCAAAAGGCCTTTTAAACATTTTTTTGAACCAAGATGACTTTGTCACCTTAAAAACTCAGGAGTATCCTATCCCAAGGCATGATTATTTTCATGTGGAAGCTGGAAAATGCATAAGGAAGTCCCACGAGAAGAATTGATGCATTTGAAATATGGTCCTGGTGAGGAATATTGAATACACCAAGGAACTTCTAGGAGAACAAACAAATCTATGTTGAAAGAACTACAGCCAGATTGATTCTTAGAAGCGAGGATGGTGACATTTGGCTTCATGTACTTTGGGTGTTATCAGGAGGGACCAGTCCCTGTACTTGGGCAGCATGCTTGGTCAAGCCAAAAGCAGGACAAACCTCCACAAGATGAGTTGACACAGTGGCTCAAATGTAGGAATGGCTGTGAGAAATGCGCAGGGCAGCGTGTTGTTTTGTTCTGCTGTACATAGAGTGGCCATGAGTTGGAACCAAATTGACAGCACCTGGTTACGCAATGGACTAATGGCAAGATCAACCATTCAAAACCACCAGCCACTCCTCAAGAGAAAGATGAGGCTTTTTTTACTCCTGTAAAGAGTCACAGTGTGAGAAAGTCACAGGGGGAATTCTACCCTGTCATATAGGGTCACTGTGAATCGGCATCGACTCTACGGACGTGAACGGCAACAACAACAACAACAAACGCACTAATGGTGGCTGGGTACATGTGCAGACACCCATCCACTCGCACTGGAGCTAAGTTAGTGGTTTCAGCAGGAAGCTTACCTCGGTGGTTTCCAGAACTCCCCTGGGCTGAACCAATTTACACCAGGTCTTTCAAATATTCCTGGTACCCCGGGCATCTCTCATTTCCCAGAGTTGGTTGCATGACTTAAGGCTTGATGATCATGGGGCCACATGAAGGACGCCTATGTGCTCCAACCACTGCCTTCCTAGAGAGTGCTGTGGACAATTGCCTTCAAGTCAGCCAGCTCCTGACTCATGCGGACTCCATGCGCTACAGAACTCAATGCCCACTGGTCCTGCCCCATTCCTTCAATGGGTTGTAGATTTGACCCCTTGTCAGCTGGGGGGTTTTCAGTGGCTGATGGCTTGAAGGAGTTCACCAGGCCTTTCCTCCTAGTCTGTCTGTAGGCAGAAAACATCGCTAAAATCTGTTCAGCATCATAGCAATATGCCAGCCTCCACTAGCAGTTAGGTGGTAGCTGTAACAGGAGGCGCACTGGCCAAGAATCCAACCCAAATTTCCTGCATGGCTAGTGAGAATTCTGCCATGGAACCACCATTTCCTCTCTCCTGGTTTCTAGTGTTTATGTATATAAGATTTCAGTACCTTCTAACAAGCAGTAAGTAAGACTGCACCACGGGTCACCTCTATTTAGCTCTCCCCCAAATTTTTCCACATGAATTATAAAGTGTGTGACAGTTGTAATATGTTTCTCTCTTTTTTTTTTGTATAAGAAGGAATTTTATATAAAGGGGAAGTGCACATTAAGAAAGCATCCCAACCCAGTGCTGTCCAAGCCCATAAGTCCAACACAAGCCCATATATCTGACACCAATCTACAAAGTCCTCCATCTCACAAAACACACACAATTACGCCGACTGCAGGTGGAAAGCAGAATCACTGAGTGTGTGAGCATCTCATCGCTGGCAGGGGTCCCCATGCAACTGCTCCAGCACCCAGAGCTCCACCAAGGTCGTTCCATGCAGCTTCTCCTCAGGGATGTCTTGCAGGAAGTGAGCCTTGCCAGTTGAAGGAGGGAACTGGCTAAAGCAGCTGCACCCTGGTCTGATCATCAGAGTAGGAGACCTGAGAACTAGAAAGGTGAGGCTCACCTAGCCATTTATCTCTCGGCTCTTCAATTACTCCCATGTGTTCATTGGCCAGGTTGACTCAATAAACTTTAATAACTTCAGTAACCCCTGTACCACCCCATAACCAAGACAGATGGCATCCAGGTAATTCAGTCACGACCGCCACAAGCGTGTGGAAAGCGCAGTGTGTTCCCGTGGTTACTTAGGTTGGTGTATAATCTCCAAGTCTTTCTTCTGAGGGCTTCGGGGTGGGTGTGAACCTCCACCATTTCCTTTGTCATCAAAGTAGCCAATGCCTTGCCCATTCTCCTCTGTCCAACTCTCTACACAGCTTCGCATCATTCACGATTCAGAAGGTCAGTTTCTCTCATCAGACAATTTCCCAACACCTGAAGTCCAGAACCATGAGGCAAATGTGTGTGTGTGTGGGGGGGGGGGGGCGGTGTTTCAGGAGAGTGGCCGTTCCAACTCACACCAGGAATCCAAAGCATCCATGGGGCCATCTGTGGCCATCAGGTTTACAACATGGGATGTGTTACGAAGCAATTCTCCTCCACCCTGTGGGGTGGCTATGACGGAGAATCAGGTACATAGGAAGCCCTGCAGTTTTCTTTCTGACTCTGGAGATTTATGAGGGTAGCTAGGAGGTTACCAAACAGGAATAATTCCGAAGTTCTTTTGTCTGCAATGCCCCTTCTCTGTCACTCTGGAGAACATGCCTCGCGCTGCTCCTCAGCTTCTGGTCAGTGCGGTCCCTCAGTCTTGCCTGGCTCTTGGGTCCGGGAAGCCTGTTCCTCCCAGTGTCACGGCTGCTCCTCTGCTCTGTCTCATGGTCTTGGTGCCTTGGCCTCCATCACCTCCCTTCAGTCAGGGGTCTCACAGGGGCTCCTGTGAGAGCTCTTCTTTCTTGGCGGTCACGGGTTCTCTCTGTGATTCTGAAATCACTTTCGGAACCCTCACAGAGCCAAGGAGGCTCCACGGGATCTTTAAATCATGTAACTTTAGCCAATTGACCCCATACAGCTCCTACTTTCAGGGACACAGACAGCATTCTTCCCCCTTTGTCTCCTAATTCCGGGTCCGTGCACGTTTTGTTACAATATTTTACCTTTCCTCCAACTGTTCTTTGAACTTTACTGTGCATGCATTCAAGTTGCTTTAGCTTTTTAATTTTATTAAAAGATTACTTTATTGAGGGCGCATACACCTCTGACTTCAATCCACACATCAATTGTGTCACAAATATTTGTACATAGGCTGCCAGCTTTTTCTACACATTTACTTTCTATTGAGCCCTTGAAATCAACTTACCTTTTTCCCCCTCCATCACCCCCACCCACGTGGCCTCTTGATACATGATAAATTCTTATTATTTTCATGTCTCCCCATGACCTTTCTCTCCCTTCCCCCATGTTTTCTGTTGTTCTCTCCCCTGGGGGGAGAAAGAGAGCGTATTAATGTGTTGATCATTCTGATCTGTTTCTGCTCCCTCCCCTCCTCTCCTTCCCCCTCCCCTTTTAGTATCGCTTTTCCATTCCTGTTCCTGGATTCCGTGTGTAGCATTGAAACAAACATGTAGAAGAAAACGTCAGCATCTCTGCTGACATTCATGCTGGTCTCTTCTTCCCCTGCTTCTCTTTTTAATGACCTTTTCCTTTCTTCAAGTACAACAGGGCTTCGAAAGTTATAAGCTAAGTGTCCCATCTCTCTTACCGAGGGACTGGTTCGTTCAAGTAGCTGACACTTTAGTTCCCAGAAGACAACGTATCCAAGTACTACCAGGATCTCTTCTTCTATTTTGTTTCCCTATGCCCGTGGGAGTCTTATGCATGCTGTAAAGATGTTCTGCCACTCTGGAAAGTGTCACCATCCTTGCATCTGAAGTGCACTCTGGCCGTACTTCCAATACAGATCTGTGTCCTTTTAGCAATCAGTGTTACTGCAGTATTCTTTGACAGTCCACGCTTGAAATGCATCAGTTTTGCTTTGGCCTTTATTCAATGTACAACTTTTACAGGCACCTGAGGCACTTAGTAGCCCTAGTAGCAGGATGGTTTTACATTCACCGGCTGCGACGTCGTCGAGGGTCCCGGAGAACCTGACCCACGGGACCGCCAGGCCCGCGCCGAGGCCTGAACACGGCCCCGCTGCCGCCACCGTCGCCCACCGGCCGCGTAAGTTCACTCTATGTTTCTCTTTTTAAAAATTGCTGGGTGAACTTAAAACAGCACAAGGAAGTTTCAGCATAGCAAAATGATGCCCACCTGCTTATTTATCTTAAGAGAAGAAAAGTCGTGAATGCATTCACTCAGGTGAAAATATCATTCATGGAAAGAAGTGCCTAATGGTCACCAGGACCCATGGTTATTCCAGGCGTGGTCATCTGATTCCAATCGATCAGACCTAGCTATAAATCACTTATATGTCTGGGTAATTAAAAGCAAATATAAATTTTCAAAAAAATAACGTTGCATGGGATAGAAAGAGAATACATAACAACATCAGACATAAATGTGCCTCAAGACAAACTCATTGTGCACATCCAGAATACATAATGGCTCTTGCTAAGATGCGTTTCCCACTAGACCCTACCCCAAGCCAGTAAAAGCCAGAAACTCTACAGGAAACTGTGGATTGTACTACTCTGAAATGGGAGCTGTGTCTCTAGACCGAATTTGGGGCTGTTCGTGCTGAGGACTCACCAATACGTGCTGCAGTGACAGTCCAGGTGAGAATAAGGAAATCTGGATGACAGCCAGGATATAGGAGCACTGAGACCTCAAATTGCTTCTAGGCGAGCATGGCCTAATGGGCTTCCATTTCTGCACCTCTGGCAGGAGGAGTTTGTTCTGGAAAGTAATGGTTTCTAAGGAAGTATTTCTTAAACTTTCACATGCATGCACTTACCCAGGTTCCTGGAAATCGGGCTGGGGGGCAGATTCTGATTTTGTGGGTTCAGGGTGGGGTCTAGGATCCAGCAGTTCTAGAGGCCCTGGTACTCTTGGGCTGTTAACCACAAGGAGAGTAGTCCTAAACCACCAGCCACTCCTTGGGAGAAATATGAGGCTGTAGACTCCGGGCAAGAGTGACAGTCTGGGAAACCCACAAGGGCAGTTCTGCCCTGTCCTGTAGGGTCACTATGAGTCAGCATCAACTCGATGGCATTAGCATGGGAGAAGCTAATGCTGATGTTGCTGGT
Organism: Tenrec ecaudatus; assembly: GCF_050624435.1. Taxonomy (NCBI): domain Eukaryota; kingdom Metazoa; phylum Chordata; class Mammalia; order Afrosoricida; family Tenrecidae; genus Tenrec; species Tenrec ecaudatus. The sequence goes on along the minus strand of NW_027458030.1, from coordinate 52,623 downwards.
TCCTTGACCTATCATACTTTGAGTGGCAAAGTCCCAAGGGCCTTCCCGGATGTGATGGCCAAAAATAGTAGTGTTCACCCTTGGTCATACTTTGGAATCCCTTAGGAGCTTTCAAGCCTCCCATTGGCCTGGCCCCATCCCAGACCAATGAAGCAAGGCTTAGTGGAAGCAGGATTCGGGTCACGGTCAGTGAGAAAGCCCCCTTGGCAATGCCAACGTACAGCCAGTGCAGAGTCGAACTGGTCGACGACTCCACATGGTTCCATATACTTTGGTGAAGCCAGCTGTTTGGGCAAGGTTTTCAGAGTTACCACCCATGTAGACTTGTTGGTGATAGTGCATTAAATAGAGCACATGCAGTGCATTGCATGAGTGGCCTATGTCATGCAACCACATCAGGGGGATGTTGAGCCAATTTCTCTGGGAAACCAAGGGTGTTGGCTCCATCCTGAACGTTGGCAGGGTAATGGACTGACACAGAGGAAACTCATTCTCTTTGTGGCGGTGCACTAATGGGTTCTTCACAGAAGGCCAAGTCCATGGCTTCAGATGCAGATGCTCACAGGGCTGAGGGAGCAGGTCAAATCCTAAGTCCGAGGTGGGTGTTTGCATATTTACATGCCCTCACTGCCATCAAGTCCATTCCAACTCACAGGCCCATGGGACTGAGTAAAATGGCCCCCGTGGGTTTCTGAGACTGTGATTCTTTAGAGGAGTAGAAAATCTCCTCTTTCTCCAGAGGAGCGGTTGGTCATTCAAACTGCTGACCTTGAGATTAACAGTCCAACTCCTGACCACTCTTGCCGCCGTCAGAATTCTATTTATATACACAAGTATATATATATATATATATATATATGAACTCCACATTTTCAAATCGTTCTTGACACTCATGGCCTTTTTTCCTTTATAGCCATGCCTTTGGTTGAAACACAGATATAAGAGAAATATTTATCTACTTATAGGGGTACAAAAGGAGCTTTGGTGGCATAGTGTTTGCATGTTGGGCTGCTAACACCAAAGTCAGCACTTTGAAACCACCAGCCACTCCGTGGGAAGAAGAGTCTGTCTACTCCTATAAAGAGTTACAGTCTCAGAAACTCACAGGGACAGAACTACTCTGCCTCACAGGGTCACTATGAGTCAGCATCACCTCCCTGGCAGTGAGGTAGATTTTGGTTTCATAGAGATACAAGTCAGTCCTGAGCTGCTAAAGACAAGGTTGGCAGTTTGAACCCACCAGCTGCAGAGAAAGAGGAGGCTTTCTATTCCCATAAGGAGCTACAGTTTCTGAAATACCCACAGGGGAAATTTTAACCTCTCCTGTAGGATCAATATGAGTCAGAATCGACTTATCGGTGGTGAGCAAGTGGAGGGGACCCTAAACATGTTCCGGTGGACCTTAAGAGTTCTACTCATTGTGCATGCTCTGTAAAATGTAAACCAAGATTTTACTTTTGCAAACATTATATTTTCTAAACACATCTAACTGTGAAACTATACTCGCATGCGGGTCTTTGAACCTGGTCAGTGGTCTGGGGAAGTGAAGGGCCCTGACATCCTTTGTTGCTGTTAGTGCTGTCCAATCATTCTGACATCACAGGGACCTTCTTTGCAACACAAGGCAGCACTGCCCGGTCCTTTGCCAGCCTCAGAGGTAGTATGTTGGAGCCCATAGTTTCAGCTACCGTGTCCTCCAGTTCACCAAGGAGTTTCCTCTTTGTGCTGCTTACTAAACCCGTTTCTGAGGAGTCCATTCCAACTCACGGTGACGCCGTGTGGGTCAGCACCACGGGACCCCACAGAGCTTTCAAAGGCTGGTCGTTCAGAAGTCAATCAGCAGGCCTTTCTTCTGAGGGGCCTTGGATTTGAACCGCAAACCTTTTAATCAGCAGTGCTTGAGCGTGCTAACTGTTCACATTACCCGGGGACACCCAACCCTTCTTACCCTCATCGCTCCATAGGTGATCCATCTCCAATCCAAGAGGGCAGAGAAGATAGATAATACAGCCTGTGCTGCGTATGTCAGGTCCAAACTTTTCAGTGTCATGGAACAAATAGCCAAAAACCTTGATGAAATGGCTGGGAAAACTCAGTCCAAATCATTCCAAAGAAATGAGTAGCGGTGCACTCTTGGGAACTTGCGCTGTGACAGCAGCCACCAGGAAGACCCTGGTAGTCCAGAGCCTTGCCACCCCAAATATGGTCACAGACTAGCAACATCAGGAGCTTGTTAGAAGTGCAAATTCTCAAGCCCTACACAAGGTCCACTGAACCAGCGTGTGCAATTTACCAAGACCACCAACGGATCGGGGTACCTGTGAAAACCAAACCAAACCCATACTCACTGCTGTCCAGTCGAGTCAGACTCAGAGCAGCCCTATGGGCCAGGGTAGAGCTACCACTGTGCATTCCCAAGACTGTAATTCTTTAAAGGAGCAGACAGCTTGTTGTTCTCCTTCAGAATGCCTGCTAATTTAGAACTGCTAGTTTGGTGGTTAGCAGCCCACTGCCTAACCGCTAGGCCACCAGGGCTCCTTTTGTGCTTGTGAGAGGTCGAGCAAATACCATTAGCAACTAGAGAAGAACCTGGAAGAAGAAGAGCAGGGTGGGAACTGTGAGTCAATTTGGTCATTAGCACATTTCTGTGTTCACTTATTCTGTTCCTTCCCTTGTGTATTCAGTCAACAATTCTTCTTTGAACATCACCTCTGAGCCAGGATCTGTGATATGCTAATTAAGCTGGTTTAGGAAAGGGGTCTGCCTAAGTGACTCCTGCTTCCTGGCTTTTCCTGCTTCCAGATCCCCTCTCTTTACTTCCTTCCACATTAGAAGCACATCCTTACATGTGCAGCTGATCCCTAGTTCAGGACCGGAAGTTACGTGTTGGCATGCATGCATGCTCATAGCTCGCTCAGTGGGAGTGCAAAAAGTCAATTCCTTCAAGAGCCTAGCACAGTCTGTAAGGTTGGGATGGTGTTAAAAGTGGTGGGGTTGGTGTTAGTTCCCGTTGAGCCCATTCTGCACAGGATGCCTTCATGTGACAGAGTAGAAATGTCCCCATTGGGTTTCCTAGTCTGTCATCGTTACCAAAGGAGCCCCGGGGGGTACTTTAAGGGAAGTGTTGGACTGTCAACTGCAAAGTCAGGGGTTCACACCTACCAGCTGCTCCGCAGGAGACAGATGAGGCCCTCTGCTCCCATGAAGATTTACAGCCTCAGAATCCCATGATTGGGTCGCTATGAGCCAGGGTTGGTTCCATGACAGACCCAAAGCCCACTTTCTGTCGAGTTGATTCCAACTCATGGTGATCTTATATACTTGTTGTTGTTGCTGTCGGGTGCCATTGAGTGGTTTCTGACCCAAAGTGACCCTATGCACAACAGAACCAAACACTTCCAGGTCCTGCACCATCATCACATTTGTTCTCTGCCTGAGTTCATTGATGCAGCCACGGTGTCAATCCAGCTCGTTGAGGGCCTTCCTCTTTTGTGCTGCCCCTCCACTTTACCAAGCAGGATGTCCTTCTCCAGGCAATATGTCCAACATATTTGGGAGGCAAAATCTTGCCATATATGCTGTCAAGGGCACTCTGGCCTGACTTCTTCCAAGACAGATTAGGTTGTTCGTTTAGTAGTCCATGGCAGGGTAGAATTTTCCCTATAGGTTTCTGAGATATTATGTCTCTATAGGAAGAGATAGCTTCATCTTTCTCCCACAGTGAAGCTGGTGGGTTAGAACTGTTGACTTTGCATTTAGTAGCCCTGTGAGTAGCCCGCCATGTCACCAGAGGTCCTTTGCGTTTGATGGCAGTGGGGTGGAATGTTTACAATGGCAAGACCTTTTTCTCATGCATTGCTACTGACCGCGGTCTAAAGCCCAAGTGCTTAGCCATTGGGCCACCAGGATTCTTCGTGGTAAGGATGTGTTCCTGCCAAAGTTCATGAACACTACACAGCAGTGGGGTTTGGGAACTGCTAGGTAGTTTAGCTTAGGGACTGAGGCATCCATTACGCATGGTCAGCAGTCTGAGCCTTTGTCCCATGAACGAGTGGTACACTGCGCATGCTCAGAGGCTCAGGTTCCCAGCCAGGAAGGGGAGGTACACCTGGGTGTGTTCTGCACCTGAATTGGTCCAACAAGGCCAGGTGAATTCAGTTCAGCCAATGAGTTCAACCAGGGTCACCAGCACGCCCCACCTCTTGGAGTAATTTAAAAGGCAGGAGCACAGAGCAGACCTCATGACTTTCAGGGAAGCTTCTAAGGAGTTGCACATTTCTGAAGAGCCCTGCAGGTGCCTTTATAAACCTGAAACTTCTTCTAATTCTCATAAAACTCACTTGGATCACAAACTAGGCTTGGAGGTGAATGCTTTCTCGTGTGTAGCCAAGGAGCAAGGTATATCTCTATCCTGAGAGATCTCACAGAACCATTGATTGCCCTGGCATGATTTGGAGTCCTGATGGTGTCATGGCTATGCTTTGTGCAACAGTTTAAAACCACTAGCCACTCCACAAGGGAAAGATGGGGCTTTCTATTCCTATAAAGAGATACATCCTCAGTAACTCACAGGGGAATTCTACCCTGTCCTATAGGGTTGTTATGAGTCAGCATTGACTCAATGGCAGTGAGTGAGTGCCCTGGCAAGAAAGCCTTGGGTATCTACATTGACTCTCAGTTTCTGGTTAGCTTTTCACCACTTCACCCCATGAACTTGAACCGCAGTGGATGAGGGTTGTGAGCTCTGGCTCTGGGGCTGCTTGCTTGAATTTTCACATCATGGCCCTGCCCGTGATGGGACCTTTGACAGTTGGGCAAATGAGCTCAAGCCCGAGTTTCCTTTTCTGCAGCATAGACTGAGGAAGGAGATGTCTTCCTTCTTGTGTGCTAACTGACTTTTACCAGTTAGTATGAATTAGATCTTTCCACGAGGAAGATCAGGGAGAAGGGGGAAGGATGAAGCCACTTGGATAGAGGTGAAGGCAGCGTGAGGGGTCAGAGAGAGATGAAAGGACCACCATGTCACCTTTGACTACTCTTAGTGAGGCTGGCTTGGAGTGCAGGAGACAGGGAGAGTGAGGACACGGGCTAAAGGCAGTGCTCATTCATTACTTCCGGGCAGAGTTCAGCCTTTGGCATGCTTGTTGGATGCTGGCGCTGTGTTCATCCAATGAAACTTCAAAATTCTGTCCTGTCATTAACCCTTTGTCTCCCCTTTGTTCACGATTTAGAACTTCTATTCTCGGGTTCTCTTTAGAGCCCCAGGAAATCAGAAGTCACAAGTCACTTCTGTTTACAGAGAGGCCCCCAGCATGCAAAGGCAGGAGGGTGTGTTAACAGCACACCGGTCCAGTGGCTGGTCACGCCCATGCAGTACATTCTCCATCCCTTAGCTCAACAAAAGGAAAATCACCAAAGAAAAAAATTTTTCTTTTTCATGGATATTTACTTTTTCAGTTCCCTCCCCCACCCATAATCTGTGTGAATTACAGTAGAACACGCACGCACACACACACACACAATTTTCTGCCAGAATGTGTTACTCCAGTACATTCTACCCTCCTCCCTCACTGCCTCCTACCCTTTTTTCTCCTATCTACTTTCTTCCCATGACACCCAATGGACAGGTAGGGGAATTCAAAATAGACCCCAGTCTCAAATGTAGTTTAAAGCTCACTCACGCACTGCTATTGTGCCAGTTCTGACTCATAGTTACAGGATACAACTGTTCTTGTGGATTTCTGAAACAACAATTCTTTGTGGGAGTTGAAAGCTGCCCTTTCTACAGGAATGCAGCAGGTGCGTTTGAACTGCCAACCCTGCAGTTAACAGGTCAATGTGAAGGGATTTTGCCACTTTGCCACCAAGGATCCTAAAGGTAGCATGAGGAGAACATTTATTAAATCTTCCATGGTACACAGGCAAGGGGGAGACCTGAACTACAGTTCTCGGGATTCTTGGTGCCTCGCAGTGGACAGTTCCAGCCGCATCGGATCCAGGCTTCCCAAGATTTGCAGAGCCACCAGCATAGTCTTTGCTCCTCTCCAGGATTCACAATTGCTTCCTGGTTGCTCAGGTATATAGGAGTTTAGTGGTTCTCTAATGCAATCATCCCATTTTGCAAAGAAGATGCTGATGCCCAGACCGGGTAGAAGATTATCTGAGGCCACTGAGAAGGACACCATCACCTCAAGTCCTTCTGACCCCCCACAAGTTTCTGCCAACAGCACTGAGCTCTGGGTTACCTACTCAGTCTTTTGAAGCCTTAGCCAGCTGATGCAGCTGCCAGTTGGATTGATCAGGGTATGTGACCCAGAGCTCCTTAGAACGCGCCCCACCCCCAAATGCAAATTTACTGCCATAGAGTTGACACTGATTCATAATGACACTATAAGGCAGGGTAGAACTTCCCCTGTAGGTTTCTGAGACTAACTTTCAGCCTTTCTCCTGAGAAGTGGCTGGTTGTGTGGTGGTTTAGATCTTGCAGTTAGCAGCCTTTTAGCATGAGAGGTAGGGTCACATTTCTGTTCTGATTATGCTCCATTTTCTGAGATGCCAGTGCCGAGGCTCCCCCTCCCCTGCAGGTAGCAGTGAGATTTTTCTCACTAAACCGCGCTGGATGGGAAACTTGGGGCAAGTAGTGCATCGCAGCCAAGGAAGATCTCATTGACAGTGCAGTACTTGAATAAGGCAGGAAGACACAGGAGTGGCCATCTGGCGGTGGGGAAAGTGTTCCAGGTAGGAGACAGTCAGTGCAAAAGGCCTTGTGATTGGGTTCTCCAAGCTTCTTCCTGGTACAGCAAGGAGACCAATGTGAGTGGGGCATGACACTCTGTGTAATGAGGAAAGATGATCACTGTGTGGGCCTCCTGTATGATTGAGAAGCCAAGGGGAATTTTTAAACCCTAAGCCAGATCAATGCTCAAGGAAGCATCAGTCAAGACATCAAACGACACGTTGTATTGGCTAAATGTGCTACAACAGATCTCTTAAAAAGACTGAAGATCAAGGATGTTACTTTGAGGACACTGCCTGATCTTGTGCCAAATCTCGCCATGGTTGTTAGGTTGGAGTCCATTGTTGCAGCCATGGTGTCAGCCCATCTCCTTGATGATCAGTCTCTTTTCTTGTGGGCCTTCAGTTTTACCGAGCATGATGTCCCTTTCCATGGACTGGTCTTTCCTGATAAAATGTAGTAGCTACCAGATTGGATGTCATGCTTTTAGAACAGTGGTTCTCAACCTTCCTAATGTTGTGACACTTTCATATAGTTCCTCATGTGTGGTGCTCCCCCCAACTATAAAATTATTTTTGTTGCTACTTCATAACTATAATATTGCTACTGTGATGAATCGGATGACCCCCGTGAAAGCATTGTTCGACCCCCCCCCCAAGGGGGTCGCAACCCACAGGTTGAGAATCACTGCTCTGGAACATTTTCATCATAGAAGAGAGTTCGGTTGCACAGCTCTGAGTTAGAGGGTGAGACGGGTTATTTGACATTCATTTGTTGATGTGTTTGCGAACCCAGTGGAAACACTCGGGTATGAGCATCTTCTTTAGCCATTTTCCTGGATCATTCAAATGCCATCTCTCCTGTGAATGCCTCACTCCATCCTTGGCTTTCCATACTTGCCATATGAAAATGGGATAATATTTCAATACTTAGCATTATATATAACCCAGTATTTGGTAGTCTGCCTCAAACAGATGCGAGTCTCTCTCTTTTTCTACTAATATTTAATTTTGATATGTGAAAACATACAGAGCAAAATCTGTTCCATTTCAACCCTTTCTGGACACAATGTTCAGTGACATTGGTCACACTCTTCATATTGAATTAACATTCTTGTTCTTTCTATTCTAGGTGTTTCCTTTCTTTTTACTTAATCTCTCTGCCACAACCCTCTCACATATATTTTGACTTATCTGTAGCCCATTTAGTTTTGTGCTGATTTTTTAAAGACTGCAATACTCAAGGATGCAATCCTTTAAGAGCTAAATTGTTATTTAGTTTAAAGATGACTTCAGGGGACAGTTTCAATTCAAGGTTTGAAGAGTAACTCAGGGTCATAGTCTCTAGGCCTCTTCCAGTTAAGTAAGTCTAGATAATTAAAGAATTTTAAATTATGTTCCACAAGGTTCTCCCTTTCTATCAGCATCCTTAGGAATCATGGTGCTATGGTGCCTGCTAACCTCAAAGTCAATAGTTGAAACCACCAGCCACTCTGCAGGGGAAAGAAAAGGCTTTCTGTTTCCTTAAAGAATAGCAAGCGAGGAAACCACAGGGGGTGTTCTATACTGAGTCAAAATTGACTCCATGGCAGTGAGTTTATGTTGTTATCGAAAAAAGAACACATTTTAATGGGGGCTCTGACAGATAATATAACAATCCATAAATCAATTAGATCAAGCGAGTTTGTACATATGCTGCCACCATCATTTTCTAAACACTATCATTCTACTTGACCCCTTTGATATCAGCTCCTGTTTTTCCCTCTTTCCTCAACCCTCACACCCTTACTAAATTATATATAAATTAATATCTTTATACACGCCGTCTTCTGTGTCCCTCTACTCATATTTCTGTTATTAGGCCCCTAGGCTGTGTGTGTGTGTGTTCCATTGTTATCAGTTCCCTTTTCCTCCCCTTCCCTACACAGCCACCCTGTGCCCTCATGGTATCTGAGTCAGTTCGAGTTGACTAGAGAAGCACATTCATAAACACTCATGTGTCTTAAAAAAGCTTTATATAGAAGAATAATTGTATATTAAGAAAACATCCCAGCCCAGTCCAGACCATGTCCATAAGTACGAAATTAACCCATATATCCAATAACAGTGTGTAAATTTTTTTCAGACTTATGCAACACATGCAATGACACCAAGTGCTGGAAGATCACAGGGCAGTCGGTGGAATGTCTTATGGACCCAGTGGAGGTGGAAAGTGGCATGGCTCTCCACATGACTCCTCCCCGTTCAAGGCTCTGGCTGCCGTCAATGTAGATCCATGTATCTTGTCAGCAGGAATATCAAGTCATGGGTGTCTCTCACCCCCAGGAAAGAATACAGGAGTTGCCAGAATCCTCAAGAGAAGGCCATGCCCACATTGAGACCTCACTGGCTATGGCCTGAGTGACAGCCTGGACTCCACCCCTATGCAAGATGATGGGAGATTAAAAAGGTACCACAGTATCGCTACTCCCATTACTGTTCCTGCGGATTTTATCTGTCCTGGATTCCGTGCGTGGTTGCTGTTTTTTATGATTTTACTTTCAGCATCTATCTGTGGTGTCCCTGATCTGAATGCCCTGATGCAGTATCTGTGAGTCTCCTGTGAGCAGGGACTGTGTTCTCTACATCTGGGTCTTCTTAAAGCTTTGCAAAATGTTGTCATTTGAATAACACTCAATAAATATTTGTTGAAGGAATGGCATTGCAGGTGACAGTCAGTACCTATTCTCCCATCAGTTATATGGTTGGCGGTCTTTTTACCTCTCAGACATATAGCTGAATCATTACAATGTGAGGGTCTGAGCCTGGTTATATTATTGGGACATGTAGTCAAAAGACAAAATATGTTTGCCTAAAGCACCTTTTGAGTATGATGTTTCAATAAAATAAATTGGACAGATCCTGGCAGCAGACATGTTTCAGCCGCTCACAAGGTATGTGGCTTTGGGTAGTGTACCCTAAGCTCTGAATTCAAGGTAAGTAGTTTCAATGGTCAATTGCATGTGAGAGCTGGACAGTGAGTAAGGAAAACTGAAGAAGAATCAATGCATGTGAATGATGTGCAAACAATACCGAAAGTCGTCTGGGCTGTCAGAAGAACAAGCAAATCCCTCTTGGAGAAAGCACGGCCAGAATGCCCCTTAGAAGTGAGGATGGCAAGTCTTCATCTCACATCCATTGGACATGCTATCAGGAGAGACTGGTACTTAAGAAAGGACATAATGCTTGTTAATGTACAGGGGCAGCAAGAGGGAAGAAGACCCTTGATAAGATGGATGTCCACAGTGGGATGTGCTCCTTGAGACTCAAGCTGCGTCCCCAGGAGACGAGCTCTCAACTGTGGAATTAGTGCTTTTGAAAAGGGGCAAATCTTCCAGCAGTTCTCTCTTCAGAGGCCTGGCCGTACGCTCTGCAGACTTGTGGGCACGCTCACTCTGGTGAACCCAAATTCTTGGGAGAGGCTGATCTGTCCCTAGAAAACTGGCCACATGCAAAAGCATAGAGACCAATATCTGCCTCCTGCTGGAAGGATCTGGAAGGAGAAGGGTGGCTGGAGTCCTCTAGGAGGGAAGTTGAGAGCCAGGAGAGGCAGCAAAGCCACAGTTCCAGCAGGTGGTGTCCTAAGGCTAAGGGAGCTTGCCAAGGATCAAGTGAGTCCTGGAGGTGTCTGCAGCCCATCTTGCTGAGGGCCTCCATTTATTTCATATATCTATGGATAATGGGAAGGGCCCCCAAGGCCCGCTGGCTGACCTCATATGATACGCCGTGAACTATCCACCTTGGCATCCTCCAAAGTCTCTGAAAGCTGCAGCCCCTCCCACCCACTGGCAGCCTTCTTGGACAGGATCTCCTCCACACTGCTGCAACCATGGGCTCACACACAAGGACCATTGTGAGGACGGTGCAGGACCAGGTGGTGCTTCAATCTCTTGTGTGTGCTTTTGCTATGAGTCAGGAGCTCACTCAATGGTATCTAACAAGTTATTGTGAGATGACATAAGAGGACTTCGTGGAGGCCCTTCCAAGAGAGGGTTGGAACATAGCATGGTAAGAGGCCTGGTCAGGAATGTGCTCATTGTGCTCATTGTTTCCATCCCCTTCTCCCGGAAGCCAATGCTCTAGGGAGGAAAGGCAGGCCCAGAGACAGGGAAGGGCTAGGGAAGAGGGAGCGATAGGAGAGCAATAGAAAAGACAGGTTACTCTCCCTCATTCCCAGTATAGCTCCTCAAACCTCAGGTAAAGCCTCTGATTCTGAGGCTGAGACTTATAATAGGATCAGACTGAACATTTAATCCCTCAAGCTGCCTGGAAAGTGTGGGAGCTGATTAAGATGGCAAGAGATGAAGAAGGAAGGAATCTACTGGGTACAGATGTGAAAGCACCTGTTAGTGAAGCCTTCTCAGTTTCTTATTGCCTTATCAATGTCATCAGTCCACTTAATGTACTCACTTTCCAAATGCCTATTAACCAATTGTACATACCTTGAGTTCTCTCTAGGAGGCAATATTAATATTCTCATTTCCGAGTTGAGGCCACAGAAGTTTGGACAACTTCTGGTTGTTGTTGTTGCTGGCAGGTGCTCATCAAGTTGGTTCCAACTCATAGCAACCCCTGTGCATACCGGAAGGGAGCATGGCCCCGTCCTGTGTCCCCCTCTCTGAAGGGCACTTGCCTCAAATCTTTAAATTCAAAGCTTCTTGTTTTGTCAAATGAAATCATTTCTTCAGTCAATCTCAGAAATCTTTATGTAAAAACGTTGGAAACGCCTTTCACTCAAGGTCTAGGGAGGCTGAGTAAGGTGGGAGGTGCTCCAGGACAGATGGTGGGAATCACTCCTGCAGGTGGGTGGTAGGTTGGCGAGGCCAGTCTGACTTGCCTCCCTGGTGACTGACCTCAACCAGCAATGGGCAGCTGGACACATGGCATGAAGTGACCTCTGGTCTTCGTGGGGGTGGATGCCAGTAGACCGTCAGGTATTGGAGACCCATGAGAAAATAGGTTACTTTTCTCTTTCTCTCCAAGTTTCTCTGTGATGTCTTTATGCTGCCTGAGCCCACATGCATACTGACAAAGACAGACATGTGCACACACATGGCAAAGTAAATAGAGACGCCCACATTCACAGACGTATTCATCCACGTGCAAATAGGCACATATGTGCACATGCATGCCAAAGCAGACACAGACATCCATGAATGCACATGTATTCGTGAAAGATGATTTTCATGGGGAAAAAGATCCGATCTATCACTGTCAAGTCCACTCCAACTCAAAGCAACTGTAGAACACAGAGGAGAACTGCCCCATTGGGTTTCCAAAGCTGTCATCTTGTCAGACACAGTCAGCCACCACTTTCTCCTGCAGAGCAGCTGGGGTTTTCCAACTGCCGACCTTTCACTTAGCAGCCGAGCACTTGCTGATTTTCATAGGAGTCTGGAAATCAGTTTCATTGCCTGCTAGTCATACCTCCTCTGTGAGTTAGCACAGCCTGGTAAGCTTGGAAGGAGAAAAATCTTCCTTCCCGAGGTAGTTGAGTGGTTTTCCCCTGAGGAAATGGTTCAGAAAAAGATTTCCTTCAAGAAATCAGAACACTCTTGAAGAGAAATTTCCTGCCAAAACATTTGTTTGCTTGACACTGAAACAAGTGAAGCAGCCCCCTTACTTCCCCCTTGGGTCCTCTTTCTCATCATGACTGCTCTGCTCAGCTACAAGGCTCCAGGTCCTGGGAGCAAGGGTGCCCTTCTATGTGGAACCTCACAGGGCTCCACTGTGAGTTAGGGAAAGACCTGGAAACTTGAGCATCCTGAAACGAGGCCTGCATAGAAATATCATCTGTCATCAGGATCATAATTTCTCTCATTTTTTGTAAGATCATTGAGCCCTTGGAGCCCTGAGAAGTTCTCTCAGAGGAAGCCATCCTCCTCCCATGAATCCAAGAGGGACTGCTTAAAGATTGTTGTCTTCTACTTACAGGAATACCAGCAACCAATTGCCATTGAGTCAACTCGGACTCATGGAGAGCCCAAGTGTGTTAGAGAAGTCCGAATTTTCCATGGCTGGGGTGGGTTTTTTTCCAGAGGCATATCACCAGGCCCTTCTTGGAAGGCACCTCTGGGTGAACTCAAACCTTTAACCCGTAGTTCGCAGCCTAGCTCATGAACAATACCATCCAAGGACGGTACAGTTACTTGCTAATGGTCACCTGCAGTAGATGAACCGAGGTCAAGTAACTGTCTGAGAAACACCAACCAGAGGAAAGCAGAGTGAACCCCAGGGTTCTTGGGAAGAGGGCCAGAGAGAGAAAAAGGAGAAAACAGCTTTCTCGGGACATCAGAAAGGAAAGGACTCCACTTTGTGGATGCCATAGGACAATCCCAAGCCAAGCATGGGTGAGAAACAGACCCCACCCAAACCCAGCGGGCTGGATTCTGTCGCCAAGTGTTGAACACCAGACATGGATATGACAGAGCCGCTAGTCGTCCGTGGAAAGAAACTGTTTGCCCATTGTCTGGTAGTTTTGTAGCATTTGAACAACCAGGCCTCTGCTGCCTCTTCTGGCCTGAAATATAATTGCAGCCATAACCGCCCAGCGTTTCAATGGGTAGAACTCCCTGGGGAGGGCTAACTACCCAAATCATTTGGGAGATCATTTTAGGATTGTCCAGGAGATCTTTGGCTGTGTCTATAATATGAACGACGGTGTCTTTGTTTTAAAAAAAGAAACTTTTTATTGTAAGGTGGGTTAAGATTTACAGAGAAAATCAGCTTTGCACGTAACAATTTATACATGTTTTGTAATGTGACATTGATGACAATCTCCTGCAATGTAATATCACTCATGCCATTGAAACTCTGCTTCCTGTTTTCATTCACCCTTCTCCCCTAACCTTGCCTGCCTTTTGAATTTGGCCTTGGGCAAATACTGCCTATTTGCTTTTGAATGGTTGATGGTTCTGAGGAATGTGTGCTCCTCAGTGCTATGATTCATTTTGGTGTAGTTGTTCTTATCAGGTGCCATTGAGCCAGTTGCAACTCACATTGACCCTATGCCAAACATTCAGAAACACTACCTAGCCCTGAATAATTCTCCTAATTGTTCCCAAGCTTGAGCCCCTTGTTTCAGTCACTGTCAATCCATCTCCTTAAGGGGCTTCCTCTCTTTCACTGTCCCTCTACTTCACCTGGCATGATGTCCTTCTCCAGGGACTAGTCTCTCTTAATAACATGACCAAAGTATGTGAGAGGAAGTCTCACCATCCTTGCCTTTAAGGAGCCCTCTGACCATACTTCTTCTAAGACAGATCTGTTTGTTCCCTTGGCAGTCCATGTTACTTTGAATATTCTTCACCAGCACCACAATTCAGACATATCAATTCTTCTTCAGCCTTCCTTATTCAATGTCTGACTTTCACATACTTATGAGGCAATTTAAATTACTATGGCTTGGGTAAGGTGCACCTTAGTCCTCAAAGTAACATCCTTGCTTTTTAGCACTCTACAGACGTATTGTGCACCAAATGTATCCATATGGAATGCGTCATTTGATCTCATGATTGCAGCTTCTAAGAGTATTGATTATAGACTTCATCAAGACAAAAATCCGTGACATCTTCAACAAATAACAACAAGTAAAAACAACAACAAACTTCTCCATTTATCATGGTACCTATTGATCAAGTTGTGAGGATGTGTGTCTTCTTGACATTGAGTTGTAATCCATACTGAGGTCTGCAATCTTTTCTCATAAGGTTCACTTTATAAACCTGTCTATTTTTCAGAGGGTTGAATTCAGTTCCAGACCTGAGGGGTGATGAAGGACCATAGTAGTGGGGATCTCACTAGTCTATCTAATCAATAAACCTCATCTTTTATCATTATTATTATTACTATTGGTAGTAGTAGTATGACTTTCAGTTTTCTTACACGTTACTCCACACTCTATCTAGGACCATGTACCATGATCCCTTTCAGAGCAGCTGTTTGTGATAGGCAGGCACCATTTAGTTCTTCTGACCTTAGCATCATAGAGGCTGAGGTATACGCATAGTCCATTACTGATTTGGACTAATTGTTGCCAGGCATCTTGAGCTTCTTCAATGTTATTTGCTCCAGACAGGGTGCAATAGGTTATTGTGCCAGCCTGGCCGATAAACACAAGTAGGATTAATCGAAGGGCAGAGGGATAAATGGCTTCGTGAGCCTCGCCTTGCTTGTTCTGTGCCTCAATTTAAAGGGGTACACTACCTGTGGGATGCCTAGCTTGTGGACTGTGTCGCTGTAAGTTGAGGTCCATTTAATCCCACAGGATTGGAATGTTCGTCTCTGGAGCTGGGGACCGACAGTTGGTGACAGTTGGTGACTTGCCTTGCTGTTTGCTGCCTGGGTATATATAGCCCAGCTCTCTCTACAGAAAGGGACTGGCAACTGGCGGCTCTCAAGCCTTAAAGGACTGCTAGTGTCTCACTGTTTTATAATTTAACTGTTAGTTTCTTGTGTTATCTATCTGTATATAATTTAGTGGTTCATTTCTTGTATTGCATATCTAGCTTTATAAATATATTTATATATAATTACTAGCAATATGGTTTTGTCTCTCTAGAGAACCCTGTCCAACACATAGGGTGAGACCAAGAACCGACTTTTAGTTTGCTACTCACTAGCTTTTGAAGACCCCAGTCACTTCCCTGATGCATACAGAACATTGTCTTTGTGAGCTAGTTTGTACCAATTGATCTTGAGGTCTCTCAGAGCTATGTTCCTGATCCCCGATATTTAGGACACGCTCCCTCAAGGGGTTTTGTTCTAGCTAAGACATTTTCATAACTATGCCTCCTGGATGCACTATTATATTCATGGTCATATTTGTAGTATATGCTAATATGTATATAGAACTATTCTCTGGCAAACCTATATTTATTCATGGGGCTACTCCCATTCTCCTTCCCACAACTGCTCAGATTTTGTGGTTTTTCTATCTATCTATTTATCTCTCTAGCTATCCTTGTATGTTATTGTTATTATTGGAGTATTTATCTCTGTTGCCTTTAATGCTTGTAGTCTACTGAGAAAGGATAGTGTTTTGATATTCCAAATGTTTCCCCATTTTCTGGGTTACATGACACAAACCAATAGAAGAAGAGAAAAGAAAAAAATGTAACCCAAGTAATAACACCAACAATAAAACCAATTTAGTCTTTTGGTTAAGAATTAGTCAGACGTTCCCACTCCTAGGCTAACCCTTGAAAGAAAACGAATGAGATAAAAGACCATAGGGAGGAAGAAAGGAGAGTGGGAGGCAAGGGAATAAAGAAAGAAGGTGGCAGGGTTGTGTGAACAATTAATGTGGACCTTCTTTGATGTGTATTAAAAATAATATTGACTGGTTTTTTCAATACTCACCAAAAATTATTTATATCAATCAAGAAAACCTCACTACCCTGGAATCAATTCTGACATATAGCAACCCTTTGGACAGAGTATAGAACTGCCCCTGTGGGTTTTCAAGTCTGTAAATCTTTACAGGAGTAGAAAATCTCATCTTTCTCTTGTGGAGTTGGGGTGGGGGGAGTTTCGAACTTCTGATCTTGCAGTTAGAAGTCCAACTCATAATCTACCTCACCAACAGGGCTCCTCCTTTCATCATTAATCTAGACTGTTTGACCTTCTTGGCTTACTGGGTTTGGTTTTCTCGCTTTGGAAGACATGGTACCAAAATACACACCATTTCCTAGCCCCCCCCCCCCCCCCCAAATCAAAAGTAAGCAAAACAAAACAGGAAAAACTAGCAACCCAATCCAAACCAACTAACCTATTTAGCCATATAGATAAAGGATACTTGTAGCCAACATCTGTGTTGGGGGCAATAGGGATGGATGGGGACTGTGGTTAACAGGCACGTGTCAGCTCATCCACAGGGGACATTCAAATTCTAGCTCCAGACTGTTGTTGCCTTGGGGAAATGCAAGGATTTTAAGGCCTGATTTTCTGTTTGTAACTGAGATGCTGAGAATATAAAATTCGATGTGAAATCGTCAACTTTTCAAATATTGGATCACATTAGTTAAAACCACTTTTCAGGCTGCTCATCATCATACTAGCACATCATTAGGCTAAAATCATATCAAAGACATCTGGTTTGTCCCCTGTGCCCTTTAAGGACAACTGAAACATAAGGACGGGAATGTGACATTCATTCTTCCTCTAGACCCTCACCCTTTGCCTCCATCGGCTGGCGTTCATAGAAGAGACAGACGGTTTTGTTCAACTTCAGCATAATCAGAGTCCTGAGAGTTAAACACAATACATATATAATTTCATACTAGTCGTTTTAATATTAGCCCAAACAAAACCAACAAAAACCCAACCCGTTGCTGTTATGTTGGTTCTGGTTCCCGAGGACCCCCTGGGTGCCAGGGAGAAACTACACATCACAGGATTCTCAAGCCTGTGGGCTTCTAGAAGCAGGCCATTAGTTATTTCTTCTGAGGGGTGCAACTGCCCACCTCTTGATACGATGAGTCCTTAACCATTTCTGCCACCCAGGGTCTCCCAGTCTTCGTATGTGACCCCCAAATTCCTTGACAGGCTACCTATAGGAAGGTAGAGTCTATGCCATTTGCCCTTAAATTGGGATGTTTCATGACCTCTGTGACCAATAGATTATGGAGAAGATGACACTGTGACATCTAGTTTGGGCAACCCCCTTCCCTCCCACAAAGTGCTTCACAGCTTCTGAAAAATCCCTTCAAAGACTTCTTCTTGAGTGCTCACCCTTAGAATGTCCAGCCTCCACGTGCTACCTCTCAGGACACTTCTCAGCACCCGGACACTATGCTGAAAGAAGCCTGAGCCGCCTGGAAAGGCCACATGGAGACACTCCAACCAACAACCCAGCTAAGCACCCAGCTAACGGCCAGCTTCAGCTGCCAGCCCTCTGAGTGCACGTGTAGGCACTGGAGTCAACAGAGGCCCCTGCCCCAGCTCCCATGTGACTGCCAACTCATGGGAGACTCCAAGCACGACCCAGTGGCGTCCCAGCAACCACACGATGATGGTCCTTGTTTGAAGCCACTGCGTTTGGGGAGGGAGCGTTTCTTGCCCAGCCACAGGGATGAGAACCTGCATCTCAACAACATGCAGGTGGGTGAGGGGGCCGTCTCTCGAGCAAGGCAGCCTCCCTTCTTGTCAACTCCTGGGGATTTTTGTTGTTCTTGCCACTGCTGCCCCAATTCCCCAGGAGCTAGAGGAAGGCAGGCAGCAGGCCTCAGGTGGCCAGGAGGCAGGAGCCTCTGTGGGATGCAGTTACAATGGGAAACATAACCTTAAAGGCAGGAGCCTGACTTTACCTTTGCCTCCTGGAGATTTGGGATGCAGTACACCTGTCAAATCCCATCTTCTGTCCAACCCTGATCATATGTCTGTCTTATGTTTGCACACAGGACGCAGACTTGTGAACACCCAAAGAACAGGGTCTGGTGCCAAGAAACCAGCGCCACAAGGAACTGATGTTTCTCCAGCAATGGGGAGGGGTGGGATGAGAGGAAGAAAGGAGTACAAATCACTGGATGAAAACAAGGTGGGGAAAGGAAGGAGCAAATGGAGAGAGTGAAGGAGGGAGACTGGGAGGCTGAAGGAAAAAGGCAGGGAAGGAAAGGAGAAAGGTGGCGGTGGGGAGAGAGGAGTGAAGAAGAAATGGAGGAGTGTGGGAGGGAAGATGGAAGGTGAAGGCAGGCAGGAAGACGTGAGCAAAGTGAGGGAAGGAAGAAAAGAGAAAGAGAAGGGCAAGAAGAAGAAAGGAAGGTAGGGAAGAGAGGAAGAAAATGAGAAACCTAATGTCAATGGCACCCTCTATGTTTTTATTTCCTGTTTTTCTGAGGTAGCCTCTTCAGCAGAAGCAAATGGGCTGAATCGCCTCAAACTCCACCTAGGTAGTAAGCACGGGTTTCATTTCGCCAGGGCCTGTGAAAATGTTTGAACTGAGCAGCATTAACACGGAGACAGCGATTACCCCCCGTGGCTGTTGCACTCTGATGATACCAAGGCAACGGGAATGGGGGGCTCATTATTTCACCAGGTGACAAAAAAATAGTATTTTGACGTTTAACCCTGAACGTGGGGAAGGGGTGCGTGGGGGAGGAATCAGGGGATCTTTGTGGAGTCTCCTCTTGCCATTGTGATGCCCCTTGGCCTGCCAACAACCTGAGGTCCTCCACGCTGCCAGTGAGGGGCTTGGCTGCAGGCCCTAGCCTAGCATTTTTTATCAGATTTACTGTGACAAGTGATGGGAGAAAAGCAAGATGCTGTTAACAGCGCATCCGTTCAGACCCTGCTATTTAGAAATTTGGATTTATATTTTGTCAGAGAGAAGTAGCACTGATGTTAATCTTTGCACTACCCTTGGAAAAAAATCATTCATAACCTTATAACAATAATCCATGGCATTTGTGGAGCTCTGAGAACCAAGGGATGGTCAGAAGCATTTTTAGACAGATGTCTCATTTCATCTTCAAAGCAACCCAGTGAGGAATAAGAAAAGTTGGCTTATGACTTCCCTTTTGGAAAGTGAATCTTTGGAAGCACAGAGAGGTCCAGGTTTGCCCAAGGTCACATAGTCAATAAGTTAGAGAGCCTGGATTTGAACCTGAGCGGTCTGCTGCCAGAGGTACTTTTTTTGCTCGTGTTTATTAAGGCAACTTGCAGCTCTGGCAAGGATTCAGATAGAATTGAGGATCATTTTTCTAACAATTTATTAGGGGCTCATACAACTCTTATCACAGTTCATACATATACATACATCAATTGTATAAAGCACATCTGTACAGTCTTTGCCCTAATCATTTTTTTCTCCTCTTTTCTTTTTTTACATTTTATTAGGGACTCATACAACTCTTATCACAATCCATACATATTCATACATCAATTGTATAAAGCACATCCATACATTCCCTACCCCAATCATTCTCAAAGCATTTGCTCTCCACTTAAGCCCTTTGCATCAGGTCCTCTTTTTTTCCCCCTCCCTCCCCTTCCCCCCCTCCCTTATGTGCCCTTGGTAATTTATACATCGTTATTTTGTCATATCTTGCCCTATCCGGAGTCTCCCTTCCCTGGTTCTCTGCTGTCCCTCTCCCAGGGAAGAGGTCACATGTGGATCCTTGTAATCAGTTCCCCCTTTCCAACCCACTCACCCTCCACTCTCCCAGCATCGCCCCTCACACCCTTGGTCCTGAAGGTATCGTCCACCCTGGATTCCCTGTACCTCCAGCCCTCATATGTACCAGTGTACAGCCTCTGCCCTACCCAGCCCTAACAGTGCTTCTCTCTATCCTTGTGGAGCCCTGGTGATGGGCTGGGCTGCTAAGTAGTAGCTTAAAGAGGCTTTCCCCTCCTGTGAAAAGTTACACTCTCGGGAAACTCACGGGTGCCAGTTCTACCCTGTCCTCCAGGGTTGTTCTGAATCAATGTCAACTCAATGGCAGTGAGTTTGGCTTTTTAATGTCTCTCCCTGTTGTTGTTGTTAGTTTGCCATCCAGTTGGTTCTGGTCCATGGCAAACCTATTCACAGCAGAATGTAACTATAACAGCTCCTCCTCCATCCACCCAAGTGTTCCTATGCTCAGTCCTCTTGTTGTAGTCACTGTGTCAATCCAGCTCTTCAAGGGCCTTCAACCTTTTTCACAGCCCTTCCATTTTTCTAAGCATGATGCCTCTCCAGGGACTGGTCTCCACTGACAACATGTCCAAAGTCTCACCATCCTTACTTCTAATGGGAATTCTGGCCGTACTTCCAAGACAGATTTTGTTTGTTCTTTTGGCAGTCCATGGTACTGTCAATATTCTTTGCCAGTACCATGGTTCAAATTCATACAGTTTACCTGGGTCTTCTTCACTCAATGGCAAGCTTTTCACATGCAGATGAGGCAAATGAAAATACCATGGTTTGGATCAGGTGTACTTCCTGCTTAAAGTAACATCCTAACTTTTCAACATTCTAAAGAGCTCTTATGCAGCAGATCTACCCAGTGCAATGTATCTTTTCATCTCTTGACTGCTGCTTCCAGGAGCATTGCTTGTGGATCCAGACAAGACAAAATCCTTGACAACTTCAGGTCTTTCTCGATTTATCATCATGTTACCTATTGGTTCAGTTGTGAGGATTTTGGTTTTCTTTGTGTTGAGTTGTATCCCACATTGAAGGCTGCAATCCTTGATCTTCACCAGCAAGTGCTTCAAGTCCCCCATCCTTGTCAGCAAGCCAAACTGTGTCGTCTGCATATAGCAGGTTGTTAATAATATTTCCTCCATATCTGATTCTGTGTTCTTCTTCATATAATTTGGCTTCTCTGATTATTTGCTCACCATACAGATTGAAAAAGTATAATAAGTGGGTGCAACCTGGATGCACACCTTTCTTGATTCTTAAACCATGCAATCTACCCTTGTTCTATTTGTGCTACTGCTTCTTAAACCATGTACAAGTTTCACATGAGCAAGACAAAGTGTTCTGGAATTCCCTTCTCAAAACTATCCATGTTTTCTTATGATCCACACAGTCAGATAGCTTGGGTGTTAATAAAACATAAGTAAACATCTTTAGGGTATTCACTGCTTTCAGGCAAGATCCATCTGATATCTGATATCCTTTGTTCCACATCCTCTTCTGAATCTGGCTTAAATCTCTGGGAAACCAAACTCACTGCCTTGTAGTTGATGACAACTCATCCTGACCCTATAGTATAGGGTAGAATTAATTGCCCCTGTGAGTTTCTGAGACTGTAACTCATTATGGGAGTAGAAAACCTTGCCTTTCTCCCACGGAGTGACTGGTGGTTTTGAACTGCTGACCTTGGGGTTTGCAATCCAACCTGTAACCGCTGTGCCACGATGGCTCTTGAATGCTGAATATGGTAACTTTCTGTCAATGAATTAATGCAACTGTTGTTGTATTAGCTTCAGTACAATTTGACTCACATGTGATGCCAATGATAGTGTTACATAATTTGACCATTCCGTTGGTCTCCCTTCTTTGGTATGTATACACATATGGATCTCTTCCAGTCTGTTAGCCAAGTAGCTGTATTCCAAATTTCCTGACATAGATGAGTGAGTGCTGCCAGTGCTTTATCAGCTTGTGGAAACATTTCAATAGATATTCCAGCAATTCCTGGCATCTTGTTTTGGGCTAGTGCTTTCCATGCATCTTGAATTTCTTCTTTCCTGACCATTGGTTCTTGCTCATATGTTACCTCCTGAAATGGTTGAATTTTGGTCTATTCTTTTTGATACAGTGACTCCATATTGTTTCCATCTTCCTCAGATGTTTCCTTCATCATTCAATATTTTGCCCATAGAATTTTTTAATATTGCACCTCGAGAATTGACATTTTTCTTCAGTTCTTTCAGTTTAAGATATGCTGAATATGTTCTGTTTTGGTTTTCTAACTCTAGGCCTTTGCATATTTTGTGATAATATTTTACTTTGTATTATCGAGTTGTCCTTTGAAATTTTCTATTTAGCTCTTTACTTCATCATTTCTTCCATTTGCCTTAGCTACTCTCTGATTAAGAGTAAGTTTCAGAGTCTCTTCTGACATGCACTTGTATCTTTTCTTTATTTCCATTTTTTTAAATGACACTGTGCTTTATTCAGAGATGTTCTCAAAATTTGGTGGGTTATTATCAAGGTTGTATATTGACTCTCGTGTACTTGTTTGCATTTTCTTGAACTTCAACTTGAGCTCACATATGAACAATTGCTGATCTGTTCCACAGTCAGTCCCTGGACTGGTTTCAGTTGCTGATATTGAGCTTCTTTTATTGTCTCTTCCCACAGGTGTAGTCAATTTGATTTCCGTGTATTCCATCTGGAGAAGTCCACATTTATGGTCACCTTTTTTGTTGTTGATCAAATGTTTGAAGAAATCATTAATCATTCAAAATTCTAACATACAATCAAGATAAATTGATAATTATTGGTGATTGGAGTGCAAATGTTGGAACCAAAGAGGAAAGAACAGAAGCTGGAAAATATAGTATATGCTATCAGCAATTTATTGGTCTTGCAAACTCTGTCATGAGATCTCCAGCTTGGTTTCTATCACCAAGACCATATTTTTCAACTACTGATCCTTCCTCTTTGTTTTCAACTTTTGCATTCCAATAGCATTTTGATAGCAAGTCTGACAAATTTGGGACTGAATATGGTGGTAGAATTATTCAATTTCTGCATCACCAGCTTTGGGTGGTTGGTGCATAAATTTGAACAATAGTTGTATTGATTGGTTCTCCTTGAAGGGGGCTAGATAGCCTCCTATCAAAGATAGCATTGTACATTAAAATAGATCTTAAAATGTCCTTTTGATGATGAATGCAATGTTGTTTCTCTTGATTGTGTCATTTCCAGCAGAGTAAACCATAAGATTTTCTGTTTCAAAATGGTCAATATCAGTCCATTTCAGCTAACTAATGCTTACAATATCAATCTTTATGTATTCCATTTCATTTTTAATGACTTCCAATGTCCCTCGATTCATATTTCATACATCCCAAGTTTCAATTATTAATGACGATTTGAACTGTTTCTCCTCATTTTGAGTTGTGCCCCATCAGCAAATGAAGGTCCTGATGGCTATACTCGATTTGCATCATTATGGTCGACTTGCCTATGAAAAGTCAGCTCTTCCTCTTCCTCAGCCGTATTTTGAGTACTTTCCAAGTTGAAGAGCTCATCTTCTGGCAAACGTTCTGACAATGTTCTTCTGTTGTTCATGGGGGGTCTAGTAACTGACAGTGTTGCTGCTATCCATAGGGTTTTCAATGGCTCATTCTTCCCATGCAGGCAGCCAATTCCTTCTTCATTGTCTGTTCTTTGTCTGGAAGCTCTTTGGGTGACCCTGCTGGTATATGAAATGCCAATCACATAGCTCCCAGTATCTCACAAAACAAAAGTCACCACAGTACCACAAAATGCCAGACAAGTGATGGACCTCTATTCTTAGGGAGGCGTGGCCTGGTGGGAGGAGTGTGCCCTTAGGTGGTTCTGATCCACTTACTGGAACAAATACTGTTAGTTCTTATTTCATAAATGTGAAAGGCATAAAAGAGACCCCCCAAAAATATCCTCCAATTCAGACTTTCTGCCTTTTAAAAGAGGATAACCCACTCTGATTCAAAGTCATTGAGGTGTTTTGTTTTCCCCTCCCTCTGAGGCTACAGAGACTAGACTAATCACAGCTGAGGTGGAGCGACTGAAATGACTTAAAGCACCAGCTAGACTGGCTGTCAGAAGCAGCTACAGTCAACAGCTACAGACTGACAGAGCTGCTCAGCCAAGAGCTGAGGGTTCTCAACTCCCACTTCTACTGATGGGCACAGCCAGTGGCCTCTGGGAGTTGACTGGAACCCAGCAGCCAGCTGTGAGGAGCAAGCTAATTCATCTCAGCCTGGCCCAGGTCATCCAGTCACTGAAGGAGTATCGGGAAAGAGGGAAGAAATTTGGGGTCCCACATTTGGCCACAGACAAAAGTTGTTCTGTGTTTAGACAGTAGTTCTGGGCCTGAGTTTGGGGCAGGTGTGATGAAGGAAAGTCGGCTCCCTCCCTGCATCTGGGAACAGATGGTGGGGCTGCCCTGGAAACAGCAGGCCAGTCAGCTGGAGCAAAAAAGGCTTGGCCTCTAAAGCCCTGGCAGGGCAGACTGAAGCTACCTGGACTGTTTTTTCTTAACCCAATGGCTCCTGCTACCCTCACCACCCCCAACTAGGTAAAAGGGAAGAAAGATGCATTTTCTTTACAGAGGCAACTTTCTAGAAAGGAGACCAGCCCACCAGCTGTGAAAGGTCCCCTTAAACCATTTTACTTTGAGCAGGAGGAAGAAATGTTGAGATTCCCAGAGCCACGTGGAATTGTGGATCCTCTAGTTTAGGTTCCAGTGATGCCAGATCGATTTTTCTAGAGAAAATCAAAATTCCTGTTTTCTGAAAAACCTCCTGATTTTTTCAAAGGCGATTCAATAACATTGGATAGAAGCCAAGTAGGCCAAAGAGCCCTGATGGCACAGTGGGTTATGTGTTGGGCAGCTAACTAGAAGGTCAGTAGTTTGAAACCACCAGTCACACTGGGGGAGCGGGGGGTGGGGGATAGGGTGGGGGGCTGTGCAGAGATGAGACCTTCTAGTCCATATAGAATTTCAGCCTCGGAAACCCACAGGGGCAGTTCCGCTCGGTCTTACAGGGTCACTGTGAGTTGGAGTCTTCTAGATGGCAGTGAATAAGCAGGCCAACCAGAGTCCACACAGGTCCTCATTTGGCCATGGGAGTCCCCAGTCTGTGACCCTCACAGAATCGACCTTTGTGTATCGATGTTAAAAGTGAGATCCAGAGAGGGGAGCGCCTGTCCCCTTGAGGAGCACCGAGTGGACTTTCCAGTCTCCAATCTGTAGCAGACACTCCCAGTGCTCCTTCTCTTCAGTCCCAAATTCCTGATTCCGTGTACTCGCCTCAGTCACCAAGGGCCAGCTCTTAAGGTCCCTTTGCTGGTGCTGGCTGAATGTGCTGAGGAACATATGCCCCTGGGAACAGCCCTGACCAGGCCCCTCACTCCTTGGATGGCAAAACTCTGAGAGGCGTGCGCTATACCTACCCCTGGAGACTTCCTAAGTGATTAAGCAGCAGGTTCCCAGGTTTGTAATTGGATTCACAATCTATTTGTTATCGGTGGCCTTCCCTCCACTGGCTCACAATGCCACATCATTACCTGCATGCTCAGAGTTTCCTAAATAAGTTCATTGCCTTTAAGTCTTTGGCCAGGGTCTGCTTCAGTGAGAACCCAAACTAAGCCCAGGTCTGAATCGTTATGTGTCCTTCCTGCCATCCAGTTGATGCCGACTCATGGCGAATCTATAGGATAGGGTAGAACTGCACCTGTGAGTTTCTCTGACTGGAACTCTTTTTTTTTTTAACATTTTATTAGGGGCTCATACAACTCTTATTACAATCCATACATATACATACATCAATTGTATAAAGCATATCCGTACATTCTTTGCCCTAATCACTCTCAAAGCATTTGCTCTCCACGTAAGCCCTTTGCATCAGGTCCTCTTTTTTTTTTTTACCGTCCCTCCCGCTCCCCACTCCCTCATGAGCCCTTGATAATCCACAGATTGTTATTTTGCCATATCTTGCCCTATCTGCAGTCTCCCTCCCCCCCTTCTCTGCCGTCTGTCTCCCAGGGAGGAGGTTACATGTGGATCCTTGTAATCTGTTCCCCGTTTCCAACCCACTCACCCCCTACTCTTCCAATATCGCCCCTCACATTCCTGGTCCTGAAGGTATCATCCACCCTGGATTCCCTGTGCCTCCAGCTCCTATATGTACCAGTGTACAACCTCTGCCCTATCCAGTCCTGCAAGGTAGAATACGGAGCATGGTAGTTGGGGGGAGGAAGCATCCAGGATCAGGGGGAAAGCTGTGTTTTTCATCGGTACTACATCGCACACTGACTGACCCATCTCCTCTCCTAAACCCCTCTGTGAGGGGATCTACAGTGGCCAACAAATGGGCTTCAGGTCTCCACTCTGCACTTCCCCCTTCATTCACTATTATGTGTATATATATATATAATATATACCATATATATATATATATATATTGCATTATGCCTTATACCTGGTCCCTTTGGCACCTTGTGATCGCACAGGCTGGTGTGCTTCCTCCATGTGGGCTTTTTTGCTTCTGAGCCAGATGGCTGCTTGTTCACCTTCAAGCCTTTAAGACCCCAGACACTATCTCTTTTGATAGCCGGGCACCATCAGCATTCTTCGCCACATTTGCTTATGCACAAGTTTGTCTTTGGCAATCGTATCATGGAGGTGTGCAGCCAATGCTGTGATTTTTTTGTTCTTTGATGCCTGATAACTGATCCCTTCGGGTCCTCGTGATCGCACAGGCTGGTCTGCTCTTCCATGTGGGCTTTGTTGCTTCTGGGCTAGATGGCCGCTTGTTTATCTTCAAGTATTTAAGATCCCAGACACTATCTCTTTTGATAGCCGGGCACCATCAGCTTTCTTCACCACATTTACTTGTTCACCAGCTTTGGCTTCAGCAGTTGTGTCTGGAGGATGAGCATTGTAGAGTGCCAATTTAATAAAAGAAAGTATTCATGCATTGAGGGAGTGCTTGAGTTAAGGCCCAAGGTCCTGCCGCCACCTTAATATTAAACCTATAAATATAGACACATAGATCTATTTCCCCATCCATATATATATATATATATATATAATATATATATTTGCATACACATGTCTTTGTCTAGACCTCTATAAATGCACTTTGACTCCTAGCTCTTTCCTCCATCTCCCTTGACTTTCCTCCTGTCCCACTAACATGCTCCGTCCCCACCCGGGTTACAGCTATACCTCTTCTTTACGTAACCTTACCCTTGATCATTCCCTACCAGGCCTGCCACTTCCCCCTCACTACCATATTGAGTCCCATGTTGTTCCCTTGTCCCTGTGTTTGTTAACACCACTTCCTAACCCCCCGCACCTCCCCCTATCCCAAGTGCCCCCGGAACTGTCGGTCCTGTTGTTTTTCCTGCAGATAGTTCATCCAGCCTCTCTTATTTAGACAGACCTGTGGACACACTAACATGCACGAAAACAAGACAGAGGAAAACAAAGCAACAGTATACAACCAGACAACAAAACAACAAAAACAAACCACTGACAAAGAACAAAACAAAACACATCAAGAAAGAAGAGCTTGTAGTTAGTTCAAGGATTATTTGTTGGACCTTAGGAGTGTTTTCCAATCCACTCTGTTGAGGCACCACAACCTGGCCCCAAAGTCCACTTTCAGCATTCCCTGGGGACCTTGCCACTCCATTCCCTTGCTGTTCCACTGCACTCCACCACACTTTGCCTCGGTGTGGTGGAATCAGGTTAGGTGCAATTCGCACACTGTGTCTCCAGTGCTGTCCCCTGTATCACCCTTGGTCACTGAGGGGCATCATGTCTCACAGTGGGGCCAGCCATGTTGTTCTCTTTGTGGACTGGCTGCTCTGAGACTGGAACTCTTTAGGGGAGTAGAAAGCCTCATCTTTCTCCCTTGGAGTGGCTGGGGATTTCAAATTTGCCATTTCAGACATTGCATTTAGCAGCCCAACACATAACCCCTATACCCCACCATAGCTACAGAAAACAATAAAGAAACAAAATCCAACAACACTCATTGCCATTGGGTGCATAACAATCCTATCGAGAGAAAATACTGCGGCCTCCTGGGTTTCCAAGGCTATAACTCTTTGTAAAAATAAAATTGTGTTATGTTTTCAGTGAAAGTTTACATAACCGATTAGATTTTCATTTAACAAATTCTCTACTTGTTTAGTGACATTAGTTAATTTTTCAATAAAAAGGAAAGCAGAAAATTAAAAAAAGAACAAATGAAAAACGTGTTAAGAGTAAAGACAAATGATAAGATGTTAATTTTTAACCTAATCATATCTGCAACAATACACTTTCTGATGTACTGACGGTGAGCAGGGTTTAATCCCATCCCTGGTGAATGGTCCCAGGGGATTTAATGGAGGCTTATTCTCTGTGGAATCTCTGCCAATGCATTTTGAGTTTTTATACTCATCTAAGGCTATAACTCTTTATGGGAGAAGAAAGCCTCATCTTTCTCCAAAGGAGCGACTGGTGAATTCCAACTGCTGACCTTGCAGTTAATAGCCCAACACATAACCCATTATGCCACCAGAAGAGAGATTTGTATCTGGGTGCCTTCCAATGCAAGCACTACAATTATGCAAGGAGGATATTTTTTTCTGTACTGGAGCCAGGTCAAGTCAGAACCAGTGTGTCCATGGTTTGCAGCGAAGTCAGAGGAAGAAGAGGGTAGACTGTCTATAACTTCTCATAGCCCAGGGAAATGCTAGGCCTGGAAGGGGGCATGTGGCTCAACCATATTCAGAAAATCTGCACACTAACCTCCCCGGCTCAAATAATGACCAGCACCATGTCTCTGAATATCACCTGAAAGCAAAATAGTGAAAGCACCATTTCCATTTCATAATACTTTTATGAAAAGTAATGTTCAATTCAGTGATGTGAAGAAGCTGGGAAAATTATCTTTTCATTTCTTTCTTTTTCTTTCCCTCCCTTTCCCCTTCTTCTCCACAGAACTGAGAGGCAGAAGGAATAAAGGCAGCATGGCACCAGCTGGAGGACACCGTGGGGTCAGGGTCACCATTTAACTCATGCTTCTCCAGTTTGGAGGGGCAACTGGATGTCCTCATTTGTGAATTTGCTTATTAATCTTTTTGAGTTAACAAGGTCATGGTAAAAAATGATTGTTGGCGTTTTTGTTAGGAACCTTCTAGTCCAGTCCAACTCATAGTGACTCAATGCATCAGTGCCGAGCTCTCTAGACCAATGGTTCTCAACCTGTGGGACCCTTGCACAGGGTGACTGTAACAAAATTACAGTTATGAAGCAGCAATGAGAATATTTTTATGGTTGTGGAGGTCACCACAACATGAGGAACTGTATGAAAGTGTTGTGGCATTAGGAAGTTTGAGAACCACTGCTCTAGGCTTTTCTATGCTGTAATCTTTACAAGAATGAGTTGCCTGGTTTTTCTTCCAAGAACAGAGCCACTGGTGGGTTCAAACCTTCAACCTTTTGGATAGCAGCTGAGCACTTAACCATTGTGCCTCCAGGGCTCTTTGATAAACTCTATTAGAGGGTCTTACCCATTGCAACCCCATGGATCCTTTTGGCATTTAGGAAAGGCTATGGAACACCTGCCCACTCCCCAGAATAATATTTCCAAATACCTCCAATGAAATACAGAATCACAAAGGCACAAATTGTATTGAAATGAAGTGATAAAAATAAAAGACATTGGATTTGTGGCAAATATACATGTTAATAAATACATTAAATATGATCTGATGGTGGGTCTAATAAACCAAACCCACACCATTGAGTTGATCCTGACTCACTGTGACCCTATATAAAATTCCTCAGGCTAAATCTTGACAGGAGCAGATCATCTCACCTTCCTCTCAGAGAACAACTGGTGCCTTTGAACTGCCAACCTTGAGGTTACCTGCCCAATGGCTCACCCACAGCGTCACCGTGAGTTCTAGATAGTGATGAGCATGAACTGTACTCAATGATGGCTGCAACGACTAGCATGGGGTGTGAAAGCATGTAGAATTTCTCTCAGTGGTAATCGCATGGCTATTCTGAACACAGCTGTGGACATGCTAAACTGCCCTACGAGCTTAGGGGAACTAACTCAACCAGGATTGTCCCTCATCCAATTTGACATTGCTCCCCAGCCTGCTGGGGCTCAGTGGTTCAGTGTTAGGGTCCCTTGTCTAGATACCAGGGCTGGCATGGAGAAAGTCATTCCTCTGCAGCCTTCTAGTGTGTGGGGGAAGATATTAGTGTTAAGCCTTGGCAGGAAATTGGTGGATTTTCCTGGCAGCCACATTCTTAATAACCATTTACTGGATACTTATTATATTCTGAGGGTAAATTGGTGGTTCCGTTGTAGAATTCTCCTTTTCTATGTGGGAGATCTGGGGTTGAGTCCAAGACAATGCAACTCATGTGCATCCAACACTCATTTGTCAGGGGGATGCTTGGTTATTGCTGTGGTACTGAACTGATTTCTGTGTTGCTATGATACTGAAATAGGGAAGCTTGGTTGGGTGCGGCTATGAGACTGAACCTGTTTCTGTGATGTGTCCAGACTAAGATGAGCGATGAAGAAGAGCCTGGTATTCTACTTCTGAAAACCAATTAACGAAAACCCCTGTGAATCACAATCTGATGCACAACCAAAGAGATGGTGCAGGACCAGGGAGAATATTGCCCATGGAGTCACTGGGAGCTGGTTGTCACAGTGAGTTGGACTGGAAGCTGACTCAACAGCAGCTAACAACCATTGTGTTCCAGGCACTCGATTTGCTTTAAAAATCTAGCTCAGCCTTCTGGTACAGGGAAGTGATTAATCATGCCTACTTTATAGCACACCGTGAACCCTGATCAATGTCAGGCCCTGCTTGTGTTTTGTCCCTCCTTTTCCACATTCACATCACTTCCATTCCCCTCTTCAGACTAGTACCCCCTGCTGGGTGCTTGGTGTGTGTGTGTCCTTATAGGCATACAGCCATGTGCACTAGACCATGCTGCTTGGTGAATGGGCTTTCAGCTTCCATGAATGGTACTGCAATATAAATCTCATTCAGTTTCTGACCTTTTCAACTCCTTGCAATGTCATTAAGAGTTATTGCCATGCTGCATATCAATTGCATGTGCTGCTGCGTGCCACTTGGTCATGAGCAATCATCATCTTTCTTTTGTTTCCTTCTTCAGTTGTCTGTTGATTGGCATCCAATTCGGCTCCAACTCTTCTCTACTGCAGGTATCAGCGTGGTGACCATTCTTGTAAAAATGCCCCTAGGGCCATGTGAATTGGATAAATAGCTTGGCCTATATACCCAGGAATTATGCGTTGGGCTGTTAACCCCAAGGTGAGCAGTTCCAACCCACCAGCTATTCCATGGAGCAAAGAGAGGCTGTCTGCTGTCGTAAGAATTTAGTTTTGTAAACCTATAGCAGCAATTCTACTGTGCCTTGTAGGGTTGCTAATGAGGAAGAATCAACTGGGGTTTTGTTTGTTTTTCTACATCCAGGAGAGAGCTTTGATGGGGGAGATATTAAGTGCTTGGCTGCTAACCCAAAGGTCAGTAGTTTGAAGCCGTCTTCCACACACTGTGGGATAAAGGCATGGCTGTCTACTTCCCAATAGAAGCCTTGAAAACATCATGGGACCATTCAGCTTTGTTTGATAGGGTCATGAGGAATGAAAGTCAACTCAGTGACTGCGCTTCTTTGGTTGTACGCCCAGGAGGGGCTCACTAGGTCCTAGGGTCCATTCAATGGGCTTTCACTAAGCTCTGCCAGATTGCTGTGCAGCAAACCTGCATCATTAGCAGTGTTTCTCTGCTTTCCCCGGATCTCCAATGACACTTGGTATGTTTGTCTTTCTAACTGTTGCCCGTTTGATGGTTTTAAAAGGTCAAGCACAATAAACTCATCTATCCCAGGCACTTTATGGTTCTGTAGCAGATTCTTAGGGTTGCCATGCCACATTCCTTTGACCCATCTCTGACACCATCTCACTGCCTTCCAGTCAATACCGACTCATAGCGATCCTGTGGGGCAGTGTACAATTGCCCCCTGCGAGTTTCAAACACTACAACTCTTTATTGGAGTAGAAAACCCCATCTTTCTTCCTTGGAGCTAGTAGCTTTGAACTGCTGGCCTTGAAGTTAGCAAACCAACTTGTAACCACTGCACTTCCAGGGCTCCACCTGATATCAATCATAGCAGTGGCGAACGGCTCTATGTAAGTGCAGGCTCCTGCTGAAATGGTGTCTTATCACAACTGTGCAGCACGCAGCTCTCCATGTCCTTCTGCCTCGAAGCCTTTTCAAAGGCATGGAAAGCCAAACCCAGGAAGGTAGGAGAGGTCACCTTACTAGGAGGAATGCTCAACACCACTACAGGCGAAGAAGAGCCCAGCCTCCTGTTTCTGGTAGACAATTCTAGGACAGAACCCATGTTGCTCAGAAGTCCTGGGGGAATCAAGCCCATGTATCCTACATTAAAAGCCTCAACACCCCGTTCCCATTGTGATTGCTTCTCCTCCTAACTCAGTCTTGCGTCTGCTTTCCTATTCCCACTCCCTGCCATCAGATCTCAAATAGACTCCCTGCACCCAGGCCTGAGGAATAAGCTCGGCATGCAAGGGCACTCAATCCAAGACACACACATTACTCTGAATCTCCAAAACAACCCTGTGGGCTACGTGTGTAATCCCCAGTTCACAGATGAGAAATGGATTGAAAAACAGTGACACACCCAAGATCACACAGGCCAGGGTTCAAGTCTGTGTCTATCAGTTATTCTTTTATTCAAGTATGCCAGAGAAGGCTGGGTCTTAACACTTGAGCAATCTTCTTGGAAGAATAAGGCAAACTACAGAAAACACAAAATGAATATCGCTTTTGTTCATTTATCCATTTGCAAAAGACATAATACCTATAGTGCTAAGAATAGTATTCAAAGTATCTATTACTACCCCCTCAAAGCTTACATACTAGTCACCAAACTCAAACAAATACAATGCTATCAAGTTGATTACAACTTATAGCAACCCCATATAGGGCTTCCAAGACTGTAAATCTTTACAGAAGCAGAGAGCTTCACTTTTCTCCCCCTGAGTGACTGGTGCATTTGAACTACTGACCTTGTGGTTAGCAGCCCATTGCTAAATGATTAGTTCCATAATCATTACGCTTACTTAACTCTACATTCTTTTAATTATTTCTCTATCAGTCCAAATTGCATCTGGCTACATGGGAAAAAACAAACCGACTCTAGTGGTCTAATCACAAAAGCTTCATTTTTCTTATATTAACACCAAAAATACCAAACCAGTTGCCACTGAATTGATTCTGATTTACAGTTACCCCATATGATTCAGGGTAGAACTGTGCCCCATGAGGTTTTCAAGGGCTGAATTTTTAAATGTAGATTGCCAGGTTTTTCTTCCAAGGCATCTTTGTCTTAGCAGTGAATTGTGTTAACCCTTTGCACCACACAGGGGTTTGTCTTATACAATAGTAAGTCTTGAAATAGGTAGCCTAGGTCTGGCGTATTTGCTCAGGGACTCATCTTGGATATAGGAGAATGCATCCTTTTTGGTCTGCCAAACTCATGTAACCTATGTGACTCTCCAATCTTTCAATATTCTGACTAGGGAGCATGACAGCAGAAGAGCCAAGGACAAAAATGAAATGGGTTATGCCAGACAAGTGTTTTGCCTTAAACAACAACAAAAACTTTCTTGGGAGTCCTACTCAGTATCTTTCACCTACACATATTTGGCCCAAACTGGGTCAAATGCTTATGCATAGCTGCAAGGGAGCCTAAGAGTGAGCGATTTAAGTAGGTACATTATCACCCTAAACAAAATTGAGCTTCTATTAGTAGTAAGAATGAGAAAAATGGATACTGTTTAGGCATATAGCAGGGTTGGGTAGAATTCTATTTTGTGTCTTAATTTACATTTTGAATGAACTCAGAAAAAGTCATAGAGAGTAGAACAAAGGGATGGATGTGCATCCAACCACCTCAACTACTCATTTCTTTTCATGCTCTCCCTCTAGCTTCCCTGAATAGTTCTTGGTTACACATTGGGCTGGTAATTGCACGGTCGGTATTTTGAAATCACCGGCTGCTCTTCGGGAGAAAGATGGGACTCTACTCTGTAAAGAGGTACAGTCTCAGAACCTCACAGGTACAATTTTACCCATGTCCTGTAGGGTTGATATGAGTTAGCATTGATTCAATGGCAGTGAGCTTGGTTTGGATAGATCTGTGGAACCTTAGGATGGAATAGTTTGAATACACAGAAAAAAATTCAGTGTTATCATAACCCTCTAAATAATTACCCTCTAAAGCCACAAAGATCAACTGTGTCCAGCATGGTGACAGTTTAGCATATGCCATGGGGACATTGCTCATATCCCAGTGTTGTTAATCAACAAAAACTCACGCACTGCCACTTATAGTGACCCTATGCACAATAGAACAAAAGCCTTTCTAGTCCTGTGACATCCTCACAATGGTCATATTTTAGCCTATTGTTACAGCCACTGTGTTGATCCATCTCATTCAGGGTTTACCTGTTTTTTGATGATGCTCTACCAAGTATTTTGTCCTTTTCTAGGGACTAATTTCTCCTGATACCATGTTCAATGTATATGAAATGGAGTTTTACCATCCTCAGTTCTAAAATACATTCTGGCTGTACTTCTTCCGGGACAGACCTCTTTGTTCTGCTGGGCATTCATGGTATATTCAATATTATTTGCAACATCATATTTTAAAGGCATCATATTTTCTTCAGTCTTCCTTATTTATGGTCCATCTTTCACATGCATATGTCACACATTACCATCAAGTCTATTCTTATTCATAGTGACCATATAGGGTTTTCAAGGCTGTAAATCTTTACAGGGTCAAATAGCTTCCTCTTTCTTCTGTGGAGCAGCAAGTGGGTTGAACCACCAACCTTGCTGTTAGTCATTCAACCCATACCAGACACTGAAATTAAGACTCCTTTCACATGCATCTAAGGTGATTAAAAATATCAAGGCTAAAAGCAGGCATAACTTGCTAATCCCCAGAGTAAAACATTTGCTCTTTCACATTTTAAAGAGGTCTTTTACAACAGATTTTTCCAATGAAATACGTTGATTTATTGACTGCTGCTTCTGTGAGTATTGATTGTGGGTCCAAGTAAAATAGAGTTTAGCTACATTTCTCTATTTGTAATGATGTTGTGGGTTTATATTTGTCAAGTTGAGAAGACATTTGTATTCTTAGTGTTGAAGACTAATTTATACTGAAGGTGTACTATATGAGCTTTATCAGTAAGTACTTCAAGGCCTATTGACTTTCAGCCAGCAAGATTGGGTCATCTGCATAACACAGGTTGTTAATGATTCTTCCTCCAATCCAGATGCCTCAACTTCTTCATACAGAGCAGCTTCTCAGATTATTTGAATAAGTACAGTGTGATAGATAGGTAGGTTTATAGTGCCAACGTGGCCAATAAGAACATGTGGGATTAATAAGTTCGCAGTTTGATTCGTGGGCAAAGAGATAAATGGCTCAGCAAGCCACACCTATCTCTCAGTTGCTCTCTGGTGATCAGACCAGTGTGTGGCTGCCTTACCTAGTTCTGCAGTTTGCTGCCTGGCTGTACTGCCATATTTACTG
Organism: Tenrec ecaudatus; assembly: GCF_050624435.1. Classification (NCBI taxonomy): domain Eukaryota; kingdom Metazoa; phylum Chordata; class Mammalia; order Afrosoricida; family Tenrecidae; genus Tenrec; species Tenrec ecaudatus. The sequence continues at coordinate 17,020 of NW_027458030.1, read as the reverse complement.
TTGCATGGAAGTGAGTTAAACTGAGTCCTCTGTACTGCTATGTGGACTAATTAGCTGTTATATTCCTTCGTGTTCTATCTATCTATCAAATCATAAATGTCCTGGTTTTGTTTCTCTAGAGAACCCTGTCTAACACATATGGTGAAAGGATATAACCACAACACACCCTCTCCTGATTTTAAACCACGCACTATCCCCTTGTTCTATTCGAACCACTTCCTGTTGGTTTATGTACAGGTACCACAGGAGCACAATTAAATGTACGGGAATTCCAATTGTTCTCATATGTATTCATATGCTACCCAAAGTTTGTTATGATACACAGTAAAATCCTCTGCATAGTCAATAGTACATAAGTAAGCATTTTCCTTGTATCCTCTGTTTTCAGCCAAGGTCCATCTGAAACCAGCATTGATATACCTTGCCTCATGCCCTCTTTTAATACAGCCTGGATTTCTGGCAGCTTCCTGTTGACATATTGCTATAACTACTTTTAAAGGTATCGTCAATAAAATTGTACTTGCATGTCATATTAATGTTATTTTAAATTAATTTGCAGATTTTGTTGCGTCATATTTCTTTAGAATGGACACAAATATTAATCACTTCCAGTTGGTTGGCCAGATAGCTATCTTCCAAATTTCTTGACATGGACTATCACTGCATGAGCGTGTTGAAATATTTCCATTCCTATCCCTTCCTTGCTTTTCACTAATGCTTACATGGCAGCTTCAACTTCCTCTTGGCCTTTTGAACTAGTAGAACCTCAACTAATTCTTGGGAACAGAAACTCTGTACACTCCTTCCATATTCTTTGGATTCTCCCTGCATCATTCAATAGTTTGATAAATAATCCTTGAACATTTTAATCCAAGGCTTGGATTTTTTCTTCTGTTCTTTCAATTTATGATATGCTGACTGTACTCATTCCTTTTGCTTTCCCAATTCCAGGTCTTTACACGTTACAATATAATTCTTTACTTTATCTTCTCAAGCTGGCCTTTCAAATTTTTCTGTTCAACTCTTTTATTTCATCATTTCTTCCATTTGCTTTAGCTGCTTTAGGTTCAAGAGCAAGTTTCACAGTCTCCTCTGATATCCACTGTAGTATTTTCTTTCTTTCCTGTATTATTAATGATCTTTTTGAGGAGCCCCCAATAAAATGATTTATGATAAATAAATAAATAGCCACAGGTGACATGACAAAAAAAAAGATTGATGACCTTGATGCTATTTCACAAGTCTTCTGGTAGCTGATCATTAATGTTCAATATGTCCGAACCATTCTTGAGATAGGCTCTAAATTCAGGTGAGATATTGTGATAGTAAGGTTTGGTGTCAATTTAGCTTGACCAGGATCTTCAGAAGGTGCAGGTCACAGTCTCTTTGGGGGTGTGACCTATTTCATAGCTATAAGTAGACTGTGGAGAATGGGCTCACTCTTTTTCTTCCTGATGAAAAGACCCTGGACCCTACATCTGGCTTCTTGGGATGGCAATCACCATGAGACCTGCTGACCCTAAGAGCTGTCTGTGGCCTGCCAAATGCCTGTTGACTTTGGATTCTCCCAACTCTGCCTCCACCAACCTGTGGTTTTCCTGTTTCTTGGGCTATTCCTCCAACAGCTTCATGAGTCTGGAAGGGCCTCTAGTTTGCATCTGATTTATGGGCTGGAGTTGGACTGGGGTTTCTTGTTGTGTGGACTTCTTAATGTAAAATTCTTTATTGATATGAATTTCCTTCTTCTACATGTATCAGTATCACTGGTTTGTTTCTCTAGAAACCCCAGCCGACCAAAGATATAATATAGGCTGTATTTGGCCTCTTTTGCGTTCTTATTTTAATTTTCTTCAGGTTTGACTTGAACTTGCATATTAGTAATTGATAGTCTGTTACATAGTTGGCCCCCGGTCTTGTTTTGTCTCAATGATATTGAGCTTCTCTATCATGTCTTCCCACAGATTTAATCAATTCCATTCCTGTGTATTCCACATGTATATATGCCGCTCCTGTTGTTGAATAAAGGTGTTTGCAATGAGGAAGTTATTGCTCTTGCAGAATTCTTTCATGCAGTCTTCAGCTTCTTTTCGATCCCCAAAGCCATAGTTTCTAATTACTCTTCCTTCCTTTTTGTTTCCATGTGTGCATTCCAATTGTCAGCAATTATTAATGCATTTTCAGTACTTGTGTGATCAATTTCAGACTGAAGAAGTTGGTACAATTCTTCATTGGCTTTAGTGGATTGTGAGAAAATTTGAATAATGGTTCTATTAACCGGCCTTCCTTGTGTATGAAGATAGATATTATTCTGTCTCAGGCAGCATTGCACTTCAAGATAGATCTAGAAATGCTCTTTTTGAGGATGAAAGAGACATTCTTTTGAATTTGTCATTGTCAGCGTAGTCATTCTTATCATTTTAAGATTCAAAGGGACTATTTCAACTCACCAATGCCTAGGATATTGATCTTTATAGGTCAGATTCCGTTTTTTATGATTTCCAATTTTCCTAGATTCTTATTTTGCACGTTTCATGTTCTGATTATTAATGAATGGTTGCAACGATTTTTCTCATTTTGAATTATAATCTATTAGCAAATGAAGGTGCCAGAAGAAACTTTAGTACACTTTGTTGCTAGATGCCTTCAAGTCAGTTCTGTCTCATAATAATGCCTACACAACAGAATGAAACATTGCCTGGTCCTGCCCCATACTCAAAAATTTTGTTATGTTTGAGTCCATTGTTGTAGGAATTGTCTCGATCCATTTGATCGGGTGTCTTCCTCTTTTTGCAACCCCTCCACTGTAATGTGTATGATGTCCTCCAGGGACTGGTCTGTCCTAATAACATCTGCAAAGTACATGAGATGAATTCTCGCCATCCTATCTGCCAAGGAACATTTAGCTGCACTTCTTCTCAGACAGATTTGTTTGTTCTTCTCTCCACCCATGGTACTTTCAGTATTTTTTTTGTCAGTACCTTAATTCAAATGCACCAGTTCTCCTTCAGTCGTTCTCATTCAATGTTCAAATTTCACATGCATAAGGTGTGGTGGAAAATGCCATGCCTTGGGCCAGACGCAACTTAATCCTAAGTGAAATTCTTGATCTTCAGTACTTTAAAGTGGTTATGTGCAGTAGATTTGCCTAATGCAATATGGTATTTGGTTTCTTGATTGTTGTTTCCATGAGCATTAGTTGTGAATCTAAGCAACACAAAATCCTTGATAACTTCAATATTTTCTCCATTTATTATGATGTTATCTCCAGCTCCTGTTGTGAGGTTTTGAGTTATCATTAAGGTGGACTCTACTTTGAGGAAGCTCTCTTTCTCGGTGATATTTTGATTGTTTTGCAATCTGAGGGGCTCATTTTCTGGCATTATGTCAGACAATATTTTACTGCTATGCAGAAAGTTTTCAATGGTGAACCCCTCAGAAGTGGACTGATTGTTTTGTCGTCCTGTCAGTTCTTAGTCTGGAAGCTGTGTTGAAATCTGTTCACCGTGGGTGATCCTGCCTGGTATTTGAAGTACTAGTGGACTAACTCCCAGCATCACCGCAAAGCACAAGCTACCACAGTGCAGCAAATTGACAGATGGGGCGCGGGAGGGGAGTTGTCATTGTTAGACACTGTTAATTTGGCTCTAACTCATAGCACCCACAGCCTGTTTCCTCACAGTTAATGTTGGAGACCATTTTTGCAGCCAGTATGCCAATTCATCCCATTGAGGACCTTCTTCTTTTTTTCACCACTCCACTTTACCAAGTATGATACCCTTCTCTAGGGACTATGCTCAGCTGTTAACATGTCCAAAGTATGTGATATGAAGTCTTGCCATTCTCACGTCTAGGAAGCATTCTGGCTCTACTTCCGCCAAGAAAGATTTGTTCCTTCTTCTGAAAGTCCATGGAATATTCAATATTCTTCACCAGCATCATAATTCAAAGACATCAACTTTTATTTTATATTTCATAATTATTGTCCATTTTCAAGTACATATGAAGTGATTGAAAATGCCATAGTATGATAGTTATATAATTTTATGTCAGTTTGAAGATATGTAAAAGTGTAAGGTTGGTATCCAATCTGTCAATCACACCATAGCCTGATGGTGCCTCTTTGTGGCCATGGCCTTCTCATAAGGAGGGCCCTGGGAACCTCCCCTTCTTTTTGCATTCACCTGACTGCTTCCTGCCCACGTTGAGAGCTGCCAGAGTCTTGCCATGCTTCCATCGACCTTGGGTCCACACGACATTGCAATCACTGGCCTTTGACATCCCTGCATTCTGCATCATTGCATGTAACTGTGTAAGTTGGAAAGGAACTTATGGGCTAGTGTTGGACTTATGGACTTGAGTTGGACTGGCCTGGGATATTTCCTTGAAATAGAAATACTATAATGACTTCTTGATTGAAAACTATTTATTGCACATATATGAGTGTCACTTGATTTGTGTCTCTAGTCAGCCTGGCTTACATCCAGTTCACTGCCATCAAGTTGATTCCAACCCTTAGCAACTCTATAGGACAGGGGAGAGATATCCCTGTGGGTTTCCAATACTGGAACTTTGTATGGGAGCAGAACTGCTGATCTTGTGTTGAGCAACCCAACTGGGTTGGTTCTGACGCATTATGTTTGTAACCACTATACCACTAGGGCTCAGCTGTGCCTTATTCCTCAAAGTGACATCTTTTAACACTGGAAATTGGTCTTCAGCAAGATCTACCAGTGTACTCGGTCATATGACTTATTTTCTTTTTACACTGTTTTGATTGTGATGTGAGGGAAAATCTACAGAGTATATTGATTTTCCTTACAATTCATGCAATGGTTTATGATATTGATTGCAATACCTACAATGCAATACTACTTTTTCTATTCCCTCCCTTTTTTTTGCCGTTTCCATTGGTCTTTCGTTCCCATTCCTTCCTGCCTTCTGAGTAACTCCCTGACAAATGCTGGGCTCTAAATTGTACATCGTTGACAGTATAGGTCTCCTATTTGGGGGCTGAAAGTTGAGCCATGGAGGTGAGGTCAGGTGTCAAATGGGAATTCCACTAGTGCCTATCATATCCTAAGGTTAGTCTTCCTATTTTGAGTTCTACATTTTCCCCCAGTTGATCCAGGGCCTACTACTGTGAGCACTTTCAGAGCAATCTGCAGTGAGAACCCTATGCTATCTTGGTCTTCTGGACTCAGCGCTGTGGAGCCTGGGCTTCATGTGGTCAGTGAATCCCTTTCATCTTCTTTTGATGCTATCTGTGTAATTCTGTATTTTGAATCTCTTCAATTTTTTCAGCTAGTGAAATGCACATGCTTTTCATTTTTGCTGTCCTAATTCCAGGTCTTTGCACCTTTTAATATAATTCTTTATTCCATCTTTTTGAATTCCCCTTTGAAATTTTATGTTCAGCTTCTTTATTCAGCGTCTTTACTTCATCAATTATTTCTATATTTCTCTCTCTCCTTTTCGTACTTCATCATTTCTTTCATTGGCTTCAGCTACTCCACATTCAAGGTGACATCCGTTTTGTCTTTTCTTTAGTTTCTATCTTTTTAATTATCTTTGAATTTCTTTATTTATGATGTTCTTGATATTATTGCAGAACTCGTATCATCTCAGGTGATTTGTGTTCAATGTGTCAACTTTCTTCTTGAAGTATTCTCTAATTTAGATGAGATATACTCAAATTCATACTTTGACTCTTGGGGACTTGTTTTAATTTTGTTGGAATTCGAGTTGAATTTGCCATTGATGGTTTGTTCCACAGTTCGTCTCCAGTCTCGTGACTGATGATATTGAACTTCTTTATACCGTAAATACTTGAGTATAAGCCGACGTTTTTTCAGCACATTTTTTATGCTGAAAAAGCACCCCAGCTTTGGGGGGTAAAATTAGTTGCCTTGGGTTATACTCGAGTATGTATAGTAGTTTATTTCAACAGATATAGTTGATTTAATTCCTGTGTATTTCTATCCAATATACATGATCCATGTCTATGGTTACTGTTTACATCCCTGAAAAATAAATCTTCAATCAATAAGCCATCCTTATTGGAAAATTCTATCATGAGATCTCCCTTGTGGCTTCCATCCCCATGGCCATATTTTCTAACTAGTGATCCTCCTCCTTAGTTTCCAAATTTTGCATTCAAGTCATCAGTAATCTTGATTGCATGTTTCATCAATTTCAGACTGAAAAGGTTGGTAAAAATCCTCAATGGCTTTATTGTTACCATTAGTGGTTGGTGTGTAAATTTGAATAATAACTTTATTAATTATTCATCCTTGTAGGTGTAATATATCCTACACCTAACAATGGTGAACATTGGAATCGATGTTGAAACATTCTCTTTTTTAACATGAAAGTCATCCATTCCTTTCAAATTTGTTACTCTGGTATGTAAACCATATTATTGTGACATTCAAAATGGCCAATACCAGTCTATTTCAGTTCAATAACACCTAGAGTGTTTGATCTTTATGTGTTCCATTTTTTCATGGCTTCCAATTTTTCTAGATCCATATTTCATGCATCCCATCTTCTTGTTAGTGGTTATTGCAGTACTGCTGTTTCTTCTCATTTTGAGTCATTGCCACATCAACAAATATAGGTCCTGAAAACTTTATATCACTAAGGTCAACTCTACTTTGAGGAGACAGCTCTTCCCCAATTATATTTTGAGTGTCTTCCAACTTGAGGGGTTCATCATCCTGCACTATATGAAACAATATTCCACTGCTATCAATGTGCTCCACAAACACCACTATTTTTTTCAGATGTAGATTGGCAGGTTATTCTTTCTAGTCTATTTAGCTTGTAAGCTTTTCTGAAAATTTTCCACCACGGGTAACTATGCTTGTGTTTGAAATACCAGTGGTATATCTCACAGGATCATGATGACTTTCAAGTTATGATAGTTCAAGAACCTGACATGTCTGACAACTTGGCATGCTAGCCTAATTCCGAATGGCCAGCACATCTCTCTTCTTGCTTTCTCTAGTTTCTGTAGACCACTGTACCTGAGCATGCATGGCTTAGGAGGTTGTGGAGTTAATTCTTGCTTCCTGGAGTAACCCTTAACCAATGACCCATAGGAGTTGTTGGACAAATAGCCACACTCCCTCACATTCTGGGCAGAATAACTAGTGGATTTTCTACAGTGTCTCCAGTAAGATTAACCTCCAGTTGCTCACAATTTTAAATTGTTTGATAATGTACTTTTCATTGGCTGCCTTCTTTCCCTTTTCTATTTCCCATTTCCTTATTGATATCTCCCCAGAAAATGGCTTAATTAAAACCTTTGTCTCAGGATCTAATCCTATGGGGAACCCAAACTCAATCACACAAGACATTTGTCAAATCATGGACTTAGTGGTTATATCTATTATATGTGTAGGTCATGGAAGAGGAGAATTCATACCATCACTTTGAATAGTCATTCGGAGTGCCAACTGGGTCCCCAGCATAGATCCTGGACATCAAAACTCACTGTTTCCTGTATCATAACACTTCCTTTTAGACTTCAGTCATTCAAAAAACTCAACAAATAGCTTGCTGTCTCACTTCAAATTTTGTAGTGTGCAAATATGGCTATGTTTTCATTGTGTGTTTAGCCCTGGACAAATCAGCTTTGACCAGGAAGGTGAAGTCATGTGGAAAAACAAACCAAAAACACTAGCAGCTGTGTGTTGTGGAAGAAAACCCTGTGGATGAAGTGCAATTTTTAGGGAACAGAGACCAGTAAGATAAACCAATAAGTGTCCACTGTTCTGATGTTAAGGAGAACCCTGGTGAGGCAGTAATTAAGCACTTAAGGGCTAATCAATCAGCAGTTCAAACCCACCATCTTCCCCAAGGAAGAGTTACGATGTGGCAGTCTGACCCCCTTAAGATTTACATTTATTACCACTACCAACTGATCTGAGAGGGATAGCATTAGGGGATCCTGGATCGCATTCTTAACCAGCTCTAATGGCAGAGTGGACTCCTCATTGATCTCCTAACCACAAAGAAAGTGGTTCTAACCTATCAGTTGGTCCATGTGAGAAATATGAGTTTGTCTGCTCTGGTAAAGATTTAAGCCTTGGAAAATGAAAGGGTGAAGTTCTATTCTATCTTGTAGGGTCTCTATGAGTCAGCTTCAACACAATGATAATGAGTTTGCTTTGGAATTTTGGGATAGAATAGGAGAAATATGTGCAACAAAGTTTAAACTTATTTTAAAAGTTCAGGGGTATTGCTCAGAGAGAGATTCTTGGAACCCACAAGACTGTTGTCCTTAGGCACCTTCAGATCTGGAACTGAACTCACTCCCTTGGCTCAATCTTCAGCCAAACAATAGGTAGATCTATAAGGTAAAAAGTAACACTAATCAACTATTTGAATCAAAAGGATATAATTTATTCAAAGATAAAGTTCAGAAGGGTCAGGAAAGAAGGTGGAATGGAAACAGGAAATACAAGGAGGAAGTGCGATAAGTGATATTACGTTGAGCAGATTGCAGTCAATATCATGAAGCAAAATATGTGTGAACTGTCAAATGGAAAACGGATGTATTCTGTAAACCTTCACCCAACTCACAATAAAGAGATTTTTTTTCAGCCTTGGAAACCTATGAGGCAATACTATTCTGTCCTATAGGGTACCCATGAGTTGAAATCAACTCAGTGGCAATGGGATATTGATGCTGATGCTTTCTGCCGATTCTAAAAAATAGGGTTATTAGCATATTGTGGAAATAGCATGAATGAGACTATGTAAATGGGGTTGGTTACAGATAAATTCTTGTAAATGTTAAAGGATAAGTGATTGAGGATGGACTTACCCAAAAAGAGAAAATTATTGCAAGATTTTGTTCCAGGGATAAAATAAAAATAGGTTTCCTGTGGGTAAGACTTAAGCCTATAGATATGGAATTTAAGGAACTGGTATTCCATGATGGTCACCTTCCCGACACAATCACTCAAGACAAAAAGTGGGTGTATAAACAAATGAGGTGAAGAAAGCTTATGGAGCCTAGCTATCAAAAGATAAAGAGTCTAGGGTTTTAAAGACTAGAAGGTTCACAAGTGGCCATCTAACTCAGAAGCAATAAAGTGCACATGAAAGAAGCACACCAGCCTGTGTGATCACAAGATGTAGAAGGGATCAGGGATCAGGCATCAAAGAACAAAAAAATCATATCATTGTGAATGAGGGGGCGTACAGTTAGGGGATCCAAGATCTATCTGTAGGCAACTGGACAACCCCTTACAGAAGGGTCGCTGGGAGGAGATGAGCCAGTCAGGATGCAGTGTAGCAACGATGAAACATATAACTTTCCTCTCATTCCTAAATGCTACCACGCCCACTATCATGATCCCAATTCTACCTTACAAACCTGGCTCGAGCAGAGAATATACACTGGTCCATATAGGAACTGGAAACACAGGGAAACCAGGACAGATGACCCCTTCAGGACCAGTGCTGAGAGTAGCAATAACAGGAGGATGGAGGAAAGGTGGGGTAGAAAGAGGGATCTGATTACAAGGATCTACATATAACCTCCTCCATGAGGGAGGGACAACAAAAAAGTGGGTGAAGGTAGATGTCAGACAGTGTAAGATAGGACAGAATAATAATTTATAAATTATCAAGGGTCCATGAGGGGGAAGGGGGAAGGAGGGGAAATGAGGAGCTAATACCAAGGGCTCAAGTAGAAAGCAAATGTTTTGAGAATGATGATGGCAACAAATGTACACAGTGGATGTATGTATAGATTGTGATAAGAGTTGTAGGAGCCCCCAATAAAATGATTCTTTTTAAAAACCTCAAAGAGCAAAACACACCATGGTTTATTGTACATCAATGATACTTCAATAAAATTACATAAAAGAGGGGAAAAAGAAAGGGAATTTAAGGTAAAGAAAGTATTCCCTTTGAGGACCATATTGCAAATGTATATTTAGGCAGGCAATTAGATAAAGACATTTTAAGTCTGGGCTTCTAAACCTGCCATCTGTCTGTTAGGAAAAGTATAATTAGCAACTAGAATCTCTCATACAAAATCAACTCAATATGGTCTTTCTGGTCTGACCTCCGTGGTGTTCTACTCTGCTTTGATGGAGCTCACCATATCATGACTCTATAACAAGATTGAGGAGTTATTTGCATTCTTATGTGGAAGGTAAATCTGTTTGGCCATTCTGTTAGACTAGTTCATTTTCTTTCCTACCATCCCATCTGCCATTTTAATTCAAAACAAGGAGAAAAGCATGTATGTGCCTTTTGAGGAAGGAGAAGATTTTGGTGTGGAAGAAATTCTCTTCTAGACTGCAAGGTAAGTATTTACCCCCTCTAGCCCTGTTGGAGGAGGGGAAAAGGAAGAGAGACAAGGCAAAGAGAACAACATAGTTAGTTGCATGCCTCCTTACTTGACCTGGGGATTGAGGGGAATATCAGTGACTATGGACCTGTTGTGCTCCCCATTTGGAAGCATGAAGAATAGAGGCTGCCAGGCAGAGCAGCCCTATGGGAAGTCACTGAAGACAAACATATAGAGAGTGCCATCAAGTCTACTGTGATCCATGGAGACCTTATATGAAATGGAATGGAGTGCTGTCTGATCTTGCACCATTGTCACACATTCCTGAATGTTGAAGTCCATTGTTGCAGCGATTCGGTCAATCTGCCTCAATAAGGATCTTCCATGTCCCTCTATTTCATCAAATATGATGTCTTCCTCTAGCAATTGTCCACTGATAGTGTGTCCAAAACACATTAGTCAGTCAGTATTCTCTTGTGATCCATAAGGTTTTCTTTCAGTAATTTTTGGAAGTGGACTAGCAGGCCCCTCTTCCTTGTCTGTCTTTGTCTAGAAGCTTCACTGAAACCTGTCCACCATGGGCAATCCTGCTGGTATTTGAAATTCTGGGAACAGAGCTTCCAGCATCATAACATTACACAAACCATTATAGTACAACCAACTGACAGATGAGTGGAGGATATCTATCTATCTATCTATCTATCTATCTATCAATCTATATATATATATATATATATATATATATATGGAGAGAGAGAAAAAACTGGCAATGCAGTCTGATTAGGCAATATTCTGATGATCTGCTGCTAACAGAAAGTATCCCCACAAATAACATCTTAAAGTAATGATAATATCAATTTTGCTCACAAATCTGCAATCTGGGCAGAGCTCAGTGAGGACACTAGTTTTGGCTTCATCAAGCATTAGCTGGGGTAGCTCAAAGGACAGAGGCTGCAGCTCTCTTAAGACTCACTCCCTCACACGACTGATACTTCTATTGGTTGGAGCTCAAGAAGAACCCTATATGTGACATTTTCATTTGGCTTGGTCTTCCTTGCAACATCCTGACAGGGTCCCAATGGTGAACAACCCAATACGACCAGGTGGAAGTCACAGAGCAACACTTCTGCCATAGTCAAAGGCCTGCCAAGATGCAAGGAAGAGGGAAAGCAGGCCCTGTTTCTGGAAAAAATGAACACAAACTCATCTTGTAACAAGAGAATGTGCGATGTGCAACATTAGGACAGTCATCTTTGAAGGACACAACCTGCCATGAGCCAAGATACAGAGACAGATTTCTACGAAAGCGAAAGGGCAGGACTTAGACTTAAAGATAAAGCCACAGACTTCATAGGACAAGAGCAATAGGGAGACAAGCAAAGGAAAGCTCTAGGACGCAAGCCTAACATGGCTAAAGATAGGGACAATGTCAGGACTGAACTGGAAGCAAGCAGACACCTGTGCAAGGCAGAACCCGTGAAGTTGTGAGTGCCTTCAAAGCTAAGTCAAAGTACCTTGGGGCGTGAGAAGGGAAGGAGCAGGAGAAGGAATTAATGGGTAGGTTTATGGAATTTGTAAGTCTGGAGGCAGAGCATCAGGAATAGCTGAGTTCTGGCACTCAGTTGATACCATCAGAGTTTGAACCTTTTCCTTTCAGAACTGTTTCCTTTTGAGTTTCACGTAGGCTTCCTGATGACAGCTGTAGTTTTATCTAGAAGCTCAGGAATTCTATTAGAGAGAGGCTCATTCCCTTTCTAATCATTGGTGGTACTATCAGGTAAGCATTGGATTGCTAACTGCAAGGTTGGCAGTGCTACCCTACCAGCTACCTCATAGGGAAAAAGATGGAACTTTCTGCTCACATAAATATTTACAGTCTGAGAAACCCCACAGGGACCTTCTATGATTCAAAATGGACTCATTGGCAATGGGGAAATTGTTTCTGGGGCATTTTTTAGGGTTAGATATCATTAACCTAGCATGAGTCTCATACTGAGTCTGACCCAGTCCCTTTGGACAGAGGAAAGTCATGCTCTGACTAGCCAGGCATGGAGCTGGCAGATTGGGTCAATGCCAGCAGAAGCATGGAGATGGAGCATGGTGGAAGAGTGATCCCAAAGATACAAGCCATGTGCTGTGAGTGGAAGAAGGGCAAATGAATGCTGCATTAATTAACCAGTCATTGACAAAATGAGGTTGCATAACAAATGGCTCCAAAACCCAGCAGTTCAACAAACAGCCCAACCCCTTCCCTCCCACACACACAGTTCTTAAAAATCAGGATCAGGGAGATTAACTGGAACTTTGAACTTGGCACTTCAGGGCTTGGAAGAGGTGACAGTGCATGTAAAGGCCTTGGGGCAGGAGAGATCTTGGTGTGACTGAAAGCCCAGAAGAAGACTAATTTGGGGGAGGTGAGATAATAGGAATGGAGTTTTCAGTGAGCATTTCCTTGAGAGCCTTCAAGCAAAAGCGATTTTTCTATATTCATGTTTTAGAAGTAGATCTCCACCCATTGGGTAAAGCTTTGGATATTGGATTGGTGTCGGTATGCAGGGAAAAAATAAATGGGATTGTTATGGATTAGGAGCCTGTGGTAGTCACCTAATCTTGTGTCAAGTTAAGGATTAGGAGTGTAGGCGTGGAGTCTAGCCTGCCAATCTGGAGATAGTGAGATTTTTATGTGGGCATAGCCTTCTTCTGAGAACTCTGAGAAATCTGGTACTTCCTCCTTGGAGGTGGAAGGCACCTCTCTCTCTCTCTCTCTCTCTCTCTCTCTCTCTCTCTCTCTCTCTCTCTCTCTCTCTCTGCTACTCCTTGGGAGACATTGCAGAAGGCAAGCCAAATGGATGCGACCAGACCTATGAAGCCAAAGAAGCCTCAGAGAGATCGCTGCCAGCACTGAGATGCTTACAATGCCACTGGATCCACAAGACTTTCCACCCATTGGCCTGTGATTATCCTGCATTCAGCATCACTGCACATGTTTTATGGGTCTGAAAAGGAATTTATAGATTGGTATCAGACATATGGGCTAATATCAGACTTATGGATTTGATCTGCACTGGGCTGGGACGTTTGCTTAATGTACAATTACTGTTTGATATAAAACTCTCTCTCTGGATTTATAAGGTAAAATTAGACCAGAACATGTACTCTGGTACAGACAGGATCTGGAAACACAGGGAATCCACGACAGATGATCCCTTCAGGACCAGTGGTGAGAGTGGCAATACCAGGAGGGTGGAGGGAAGGTGGGGTAGAAAGGGTGAATCGATTACAAAGATCTACATAAAACCTCTGCCCTGGGGGACGGACAACAGAAAAGTGAGGGAAGTGAGATGTTTGACGTGTAAGATATGACAAAATAATTTATATATTATCAAGGATTTATGAGGGAGGGGGAGGAGGATGGAAGTTGGGAATTGAGGAGCTGATACCAAGGGCTCAAGTAGAAAGCAAATGTTTTGAGAAGGATGAGGGCAACACATGTACAAATGTACTTGACACACAATGGGTGGATGGATGGATGGATGGATGGATGGATGGATGGATGGATGGATGGATGGATGGAATGACTGTGATAAGAGTTGTATGAGCCCCCAATAAAATTATCAAGGGTTCATAAGGAGGGGGGAGTGGGGAGGGAGGAGAAAAATGAGGAACAGGTGCCAGGGGCTTATGTGGAGAGCAAATGTTTTGACAATGATGAAGGAAATGAATGTATAAATGTGCTTTATAATGGATGGATGGATGGATTGTGATAAGAGTTGCATGAATCCCTAATATAATGATTAAATAATAGGGAAATGATTTTTAAAAACCACCAACACTCTCTCATACACATGAGTCTCCCTCGATTTTCCTCTAGCATACCCAGACTAATACACAGTTCGCCCCTGTCCTATAGGGCCGCTATGAGTTGGCATGGACTTGAGGGCAGTGGGTTTGTTAGGGCTTTGGAGTTCAGCACGCCTTTGTTGGTGTGTTTGAGTCTATTTTTGTAGCTGTTGTGTGCAGGTCAGTGGCTCATCTTCCAGCACTCTATAGGACCATATTTTGTTGTGACCCATAAGGCTTTCATTTGTTAATATTTGGAAGTAGATCACCAGGTCTTTCTTCCTAGTCTGCCTTAGGCTAGAGCAGTGGTTCTCAATCTGTGGGTTGTGACCCCTTTTGGGGTCCAGCGACCTTTTAACACGAGTCACCCGATTCATGGCAGTAGCAACATTACAGTTATGAAGTAGCAAGGAAAATGATTTTATGGTTGGGGGTCACCACAACATGAGGAATTGTATTAAAGGAAGGTTGAGCACCACAGGGCTCGAGGTTCCACTGAAGCCTGCCCATCATTGCTGACCCTTCTGGGGTTTGTCATATCGGTGGCACAGCTTCCAATTTCACAGCAACACTCTAGCTTCCACTGCACCACGAACTGATAGACAGGTGGTGGACTGTTCTTAAAAGCCACCTGATTTACGATGCTTTGTTTTGACAGCCCTGGAAAATGGATACAGAATCTAGTTTCATAGTCAATGCAAGACACACCTTGGGGCAGTAGGGATGGCATGAAGTGAATAGATTCAAAATATATTTTAGGGAGAGGAAGGATGACAGTTAATGCCTGGGGGGTGTGCAAGAAGGAAGGAAGCAGAGACACCATTGATATTAAGTGCCTGAGTTAAGACAGGAATTTCCAGGGAAGCTGGTGGGTCATAATGGGAGAATTTCACACTCCCCGGGGACAGGGGGAGCATTGATTAGTTCATATGTCTGCGCATCTTCTCAGACAATAGAGGCTTTGTCATCCTCAAATGAAGCATGCAGTTGGAGCTCAGAGAGGGCATGCAGTGCAAATGAAGACTGGCTTGATTGAGATGGGTGGACCAGGGCCACTATTCAATTCTGAGGAGCTTCAGCAAACCTGCCCAGTGTCTCTTGGAGAGTGGGCATGTCTCATGGCCACAGAGGGCCTTTTAATGTTTCACCTCCCACTGCAGCAGCCAGAGGCTCTATCAGCTCATCCTGGAAAGGAAACATACTACCTGCCATCAGGTTCATTTCTTCAAAAAGGATGGAAGAATACAAATGAAAGACTACAGTTTGAAGGGGTCTTAGGCAGACTATCAGGCTCATTAAAGCTTCATTTATTAAAACTTCATTATTCAGAGACATTCTCCCAGTAGGATGTATCCTGGGGTGGGGGTGGGCATGAGGAGGAAGGCTTGGAGCAGGGTAGAGGAACAACCCCACACCCCCAAAAAATACCTTCCCAAGAAGCAATTCCAGTGGGCACAGATTAGATAGAAGTTTCATCCTCTGGTCACTTGATGTTTGTCCCTCTCTTTTATCTGAATGCTCTTTCCACATTGCTCAGATGAAGCATCAAATTTATATTAAAATGCAAGTTAGGAAGCATCATCCCCAACCAACCTTGTTCATCAAAATGGTAGTGCTCTCTCCGGGTACCCTGAGTTCAGTTTGTCAACAAGCTGAAGCAGTTGAGCTGGGGCTCTGTGAGGCCCAGGAGCATGAGTTCATTAATATCCGACCCATAATGCCTTGCTGGGTTTATGCCAACAAAGCCCTGTCACTCCTTACCTTAGGATTTACTCACTCCTTGAAACAGGCATTTATTTACACACAGTTTGACCTCATGATGGTGTTCAGCAGATGTGGATCTTACTTATTTGCATTGTTCTGTGACAGTTGCAAAATTCGTTAGTGGCTCAAGGATCAATCCTCTGTGGACTGCGCCGAAGCTAGATGAAGCAAGCGGGTTCTCGCTGATTCATCCTCCCTCCTTAGCAATGCTTGCTAGTCAGGATAACATAGTGCCCATTAAAGAAACTGCCTGTATCAGTTTAAATTTGTGACCTGGGCGGGAGGGAGGGTCATGATCACAAGTGACAGAAACTGACGCTTGACTAACTTAGGGAAAAATGCCTAATGGTAGATAAATGGTGGGAAGACAAGAAAATGTGGCAAATGCCTGGGCAATCTCAGGTCTGTGAAGCAGGTACTGGCGAAACACTCCTCCTGAGGCCAAAGCGTGCCCTCTGTAGTACATTAAATCACATTCACACACACCCATTCATGTTCACATGGAACCTGAGGCTATGGCCTTACTTGGAGAGGAGGTCTTGGCAGATGTGCTTAGATAAGGATTTCAAGAGCTCCATCTTTCTGGGTTTAGATTTCAGATGGATACTACATGCACTGATTGGTGTGTTCTTATAAGAAGAGGAGTGGGCACACAGAGACCCCGTGTGAAGACACTGGCAGAGATTGGATCAGTGCATCTATAAGCCAAGAAATATCAAGGATTAGCAGCAGTGACCAGAAGCAGAGAGAGGCTACTTTGATTCTCCTTCAGAGCTCTCAGAAGGAATGAATCTTGCCCACACCTTAATTTTAACCCTTTGCCCTTCAGAAAAGTGAGAGAACAAATGCCTGCTGTTTAAGTCACTCGATTGGTAGCCATTTGTTACAGCTACCCCAAAGAACCATTATGGATTGATCTGTAGCCCCCTCAAAATATGTAAGAAATTTGAACCTTGGTGGACATGATCCTGTTTGAAAAGAAGGGAGTTCTTTTGTAATATAAATGAGGCTGTATGGCCACTGGAGATCCCTTCATAGAGGGGTTTAGAAGAGGAGATGGGTCAGTCAGGGTGCGAGGTAGTACCGATGAAGAACACAGCTTTCCCC